>NC_091155.1:14842554-14857554 GCF_040958095.1 Procambarus clarkii
ACAGTTGACGTGGCAACACTGGATTATGACACAGTTGATGTGGCACCACTGATTGTGACACAGTTGACGTGGCACCACTGGATTGTGACACAGTTGACGTGGCACCACTGATTGTGACACAGTTGACGTGGCACCACTGGATTGTGACACAGTTGACGTGGCAACACTGGATTGTGACACAGTTGACATGGCACCACTGGATTGTGACACAGTTGACGTGGCACCACTGGATTGTGACACAGTTGACGTGGCACCACTGATTGTGACACAGTTGACGTGGCACCACTGATTGTGACACAGTTGACGTGGCACCACTGGATTGTGACACAGTTGACGTGGCAACACTGGACTGTGACACAGTTGACGTGGCAACACTGGATTGTGACACAGTTGACGTGGCAACACTGGATTGTGACACAGTTGACGTGGCACCACTAGATTGTGACACAGTTGACGTGGCAACACTGGATTGTGACACAGTTGACGTGGCACCACTGGATTGTGACACAGTTGACGTGGCACCACTGGATTGTGACACAGTTGACGTGGCAACACTGGATTGTAACACAGTTGACGTGGCAACACTGGATTGTGACACAGTTGACGTGGCACCACTGGATTGTGACACAGTTGACGTGGCACCTCTGGATTGTGACACAGTTGACGTGGCAACACTGGACTGTGACACAGTTGACATGGCAACACTGGATTGTGACACAGTTGACGTGGCACCACTGGATTGTGACACAGCTGACGTGGCACCCCTGGATTGTGACACAGTTGATGTGGCAACACTGGATTGTGACACAGTTGACGTGGCAACACTGGATTGTGACACAGTTGACGTGACACCCCTGGATTGTGACACAGTTGACGTGGCAACACTGGATTGTGACACAGCTGACGTGGCACCACTGGATTGTGACACAGTTGACGTGGCACCACTGGATTGTGACACAGTTGACGTGGCAACACTGGACTGTGACACAGTTGACGTGGCAACACTGGATTGTGACACAGTTGACGTGGCAACACTGGAATGTGACACAGCTGACGTGGCAACACAGAACTAGGCAGAACAAAGCCCTGACAAACACACCTTGCAAAACCATGTTTAATGTGTTGCAAATTTTAATTGCAACACATTAAAAATACGAATGTTTAAATTGTTATGTAATTTAATTGTGCATATTTTTGTTTCTCATATATATGCGTATTTTTGTAATGTCATGTGAGGCTCATGTCTCCGAACTACTTATTTTAAACGACTGTAAACCACCCAATTACAAACAAAAGCTGGGAAATGTGAGACGAAAGGGTAGTTAACAACAGCAGCGTCAATTTCAACAATTTCAACATTTACCAACATAACAAATACAAAATTTAACACCAACAATACATCAAATTAATTTTTTTCCCTAATGAGAACATACTTTTCTATCACCCTGTATAGGAGTGAGTCTGGTTAGCAATGTATCATCATTCAAGGGTTCGAAACCCTTCAATCAGGCTTCAGAGCGTCCACACACCTGATCAGGAAGGCCAATCAGATCCCCAAACGACCCCAATTCATCTAGGCGCCAATAGGCCTTCAGGAGTACAGGATTTCACCTTGAAACGACCTACTCTGACCTTCTTGCAAACGGAAAAACCCGGCGCCCTAGACGAGGGGCCAGATTCACGAAAGCACTTACGCAAGCACTTACGAACGTGTCCATCTTTCCTCAATCTTTGACGGCTTTAGTTGCATTTATTAAACAGTTTACAAGCATGAAAACTTGCCAATCAACTGTTGTTATTGTTATAAACAGCCTCCTGGTGCTTCGGGGCTCATTAACTGTTTAATAATTGTAAACAAAGCCGCCAAAGCTTATGAAAAGATGTACAGGTTCGTAAGTGTTTGCGTAACTGCTTTCGTGAATCTGGCCCCAGGCCTCTTGCGGTGAATTAGTCTCGTTCGAAGCTTCGGGAAGGTTCAGCATCTCATTGGCTGCTTCATGGGATTAAATCCTGAGTGTGATGGGTCGAGGGAAAAGTATTGAATGCGATAAAGTTCTTATGAGATTAAATTTTGAACGTGAAAGTGGTTCTTAAGTTCTCAATTTTGACATAAAAGTGGTTCTTAGGTTCTAAATTTGAACATAAAAGTGGTTCTTAAGTTCTAAATTTGAACATAAAAGTGGTTCTCAAGTTCTTAATTTGAACGTGAAAGTGGTTCTCGCATACCTTGAGGTATATACATCCATATATATATGTATATGAATATGTAGCACATACATATATATATGTTGCTCTAATACACACACACACACATACACACTCATATAAATATGTGTGTATGTGTATGTGTATGATTGATTGGGTCTATCCCCTATACCCCCATGAACGTACCCTATGAACAAATCCACAAGGGCCGTGATGAGGATTCGAACCTACATCCGGGATGATCCCAGACGCGTCTTAAGTCGTCTGCGCCACGACAAGATCTGAAGACCCCCTCCAAGTGGGGGTGACACGGTCAAAGGAGGGCTAACGACCTTCGTGGGGTAGTTAGGAGCAGTTACAAGCCCTCATTAGCCCTCAAGGGCTGACTAGGGCACTCCTGAGGCACTGGTGGCATCTGGTGCCATCTTCGCTCTGCTAATTCCTCGACGAATCGCCCGTTCGACTCCTCTGTAAACTGCTTAGTAATATTTTACAAGATGTTTTATTTATCTTGGTTTACCTTAGTATATATTTAATATTTATGTACCCATCCCCTGGACGTCTAGGCCACCAGTACCCCACCCCTGGTCGTTCATACCACCAGTATATACCTACTATTGTAACTTTTTTCATCAGTATTAAATGAGAAGACTTGAGCTATGATTTTGCTTGTTGACTGCGCGGCGCGCGGTGTCCGGTGATCACTTTTATTAGTTAACTTGCCCTCCGTGCCGCCACCACCTCCAGTACTTGTTGATTTAAAGCTTCAAGGAAAGCTTCTGCCGGTAGGGGAAGGTAGGGAGGACGAGGGGACGAGGGAGTGGGGAATGGTGGGGAGGACGAGGGGACAAGGGTGGTTGTAGTGGGGGTTCTGGGAGTTTGTCTACTCCCCTAGCTTGGCCCGAGGCCCCTTTGGGATGATGTGTTTCTCTCTCTCTCTCTCTCTCTCTCTCTCTCTCTCTCTCTCTCTCTCTCTCTCTCTCTCTCTCTCTCTCTCTCTCTCTCTCTCTCTCTCTCTCTCCCCTGGTCGACCTCCCCCCCTCCACAACCTGCTAGTGAGAGCGAGGCGCTGAGAGCCAATGACAATAGTTAGTGTAGTTAAGAGTTTCATTATGAACAAACTTGTGGACGCCCCTGGCACTGTGTTGTCCCTCTAACACACTCTTGCACTCAGGCACTCTCCTTGTTGTTGTTGTACTCCTGCACTCTCTTGAACACTGTGAGGGGTCGGCCAGTTATGTCCCTTATGTGTAGTGGAAGCGTGTTGAACAGTCTCGGGCCTCTGATGTTGATAGTTCTCTCTTGAACACTGTGAGGGGTCGGCCAGTTATGTCCCTTATGTGTAATGGAAGCGTGTTGAACAGTCTCGGGCCTCTGATGTTGATAGTTCTCTCTTGAACACTGTGAGGGGTCGGCCAGTTATGCCCCTTATGTGTAATGGAAGCGTGTTGAACAGTCTCGGGCCTCTGATGTTGATAGTTCTCTCTTGAACACTCTGAGGGGTCGGCCAGTTATGTCCCTTATGTGTAGTGGAAGCGTGTTGAACAGTCTCGGGCCTCTGATGTTGATAGTTCTCTCTTGAACACTGTGAGGGGTCGGCCAGTTATGTCCCTTATGTGTAGTGGAAGCGTGTTGAACAGTCTCTGGCCTCTGATGTTGATAGTTCTCTCTTGAACACTGTGAGGGGTTGGCCAGTTATGTCCCTTATGTGTAGTGGAGGCGTGTTGAACAGTCTCGGGCCTCTGATGTTGATAGTTCTCTCTTGAACACTGTGAGGGTCGGCCAGTTATGCCCCTTATGTGTAGTGAAAGCGTGTTGAACAGTCTCGGGCCTCTGATGTTGATAGTTCTCTCTTGAACACTGTGAGGGGTCGGCCAGTTATGTCCCTTATGTGTAGTGGAAGCGTGTTGAACAGTCTCGGGCCTCTGATGTTGATAGTTCTCTCTTGAACACTGTGAGGGGTCGGCCAGTTATGTCCCTTATGTGTAGTGGAAGCGTGTTGAACAGTCTCGGGCCTCTGATGGTGATAGTTCTCTCTTGAACACTGTGAGGGGTCGGCCAGTTATGTCCCTTATGTGTAATGGAAGCGTGTTGAACAGTCTCGGGCCTCTGATGTTGATAGTTCTCTCTTGAACACTGTGAGGGGTCGGCCAGTTATGCCCCTTATGTGTAATGGAAGCGTGTTGAACAGTCTCGGGCCTCTGATGTTGATAGTTCTCTCTTGAACACTCTGAGGGGTCGGCCAGTTATGTCCCTTATGTGTAGTGGAAGCGTGTTGAACAGTCTCGGGCCTCTGATGTTGATAGTTCTCTCTTGAACACTGTGAGGGGTCGGCCAGTTATGTCCCTTATGTGTAGTGGAAGCGTGTTGAACAGTCTCTGGCCTCTGATGTTGATAGTTCTCTCTTGAACACTGTGAGGGGTCGGCCAGTTATGTCCCTTATGTGTAGTGGAAGCGTGTTGAACAGTCTCGGGCCTCTGATGTTGATAGTTCTCTCTTGAACACTGTGAGGGGTCGGCCAGTTATGTCCCTTATGTGTAGTGGAAGCGTGTTGAACAGTCTCGGGCCTCTGATGGTGATAGTTCTCTCTTGAACACTGTGAGGGGTCGGCCAGTTATGTCCCTTATGTGTAATGGAAGTGTGTTGAACAGTCTCGGGCCTCTGATGTTTATAGTTCTCTGTTGAACACTGTGAGGGGTTGGCCAGTTATGTCCCTTATGTGTAGTGGAAGCGTGTTGAACAGTCTCGGACCTCTGATGTTGATAGTTCTCTCTTGAACACTGTGAGGGGTCGGCCAGTTATGTCCCTTATGTGTAGTGGAAGCGTGTTTAACAGTCTCAGGCCTCTGATGTTGATAGTTCTCTCTTGAACAATGTGAGGGGTCGGCCAGTTATGTCCCTTATGTGTAGTGGAAGCGTGTTGAACAGTCTCGGGCCACTGATGTTGATAGTTCTCTCTTGAACACTGTGAGGGGTCGGCCAGTTATGTCCCTTATGTGTAGTGGAAGCGTGTTGAACAGTCTCGGGCCTCTGATGTTGATAGTTCTCTCATGAACACTGTGAGGGGTCGGCCAGTTATGTCCCTTATGTGTAGTAGAAGCGTGTTGAACAGTCTCGGGCCTCTGATGTTGATAGAGTTCTCTCTCAGAGTACCTGTACCACCTCTGCTTTTCAACGGAGGTATTCTGCACATCCTGCCATGCCTTCTGGTCTCATGGGATGTTATTTCTGTGTGCAGGTTTGGGACCAGCCCCTCTACTATTTTCCACGTGTAAATTATTATGTATCTCTCCCGCCTGCGCTCAAGAGAATACAGATTTAGGCTTTTTAGTCGGTCTCAACAGTTTAGATGTTTTACTGAATGGATTCTAGCAGTAAAGGTTCTCTGCACGCTCTCCAGGTCAGCAATTTCTCCAGCTTTGAAAGGGGCTGTCATTGTGCAGCAGTACTCCACTCTAGAGAGCACTAGCGTCTTGAAAAGTATCATCATCGGTATAGCATCTCTAGTGTGAAAAGTTCTTGTTATCCAACCTGTCATTTTTCTTGCAGTTGTGACGGCTACTTTATTGTGTTCTTTAAAGGTAAGGTCTTCCGACATGAGTACACCCAGATTCTTAACATTGCCTTTTCGTTCTATGTAATGATTTGCCTGAGTTTTGTACGTGGTTTCCGTTTTTATATTTTCAATTTTTCCGTAGCGCATGAGCTGGAACTTATCTTCGTTAAACATCATATTATTTTCTGTTGCCCATAGAAAGATCTGATTTACATCTGATTGGAGGTTTGCTGTGTCCTCTATGTTGCCTACTCTCATAAAGATCCTATTGTCATCTGCAAGGATGATACAGTGCTATAGGTTGTGTTCTGGTCTATGTCCGATATGAGGAAATTGTAGATCAATCTGCCTATTTTTCCGGTAATTCCTTTTGAACGCATTTTATGTGCAATAACACCATGGTCACATTCGTCAAAAGATTTTGCGAAATCTGTGTAAATTACATCAGCGTTTTGTTTGTCTTCCATAGCATCTAATGCCATATCATAGTGGTCCAGCAACTGCGACAGGCAAGAGCGCCCTGTTCTGAAACCATGTTGTCCGGAGTTATGGAGATGCTGTGATTCCATGTATCTTGTGATCTTACTTCTTAGCACTCTCTCAAAGATATTTATGATGTGCGATGTTAGTGCTATCGGTCTGTAATTTTTTGCCTCTGCCTTATTACCTCCTTTATGGAGTGGTGCTATCTCTGCTGTTTTTAGTATGTCTGGGATAACGCCAGTATCTAGGCTTTGTCTCCAAAGAATGTGAAAGGCCTGTGGTTGAGAGGTAGTTCTTATTGTGCGAAACTAAACCCATAAATTAAAATCCTTTTTGGAGAGTGGGGTCAGCACTGCAGGACGAGCAAGGAGTGTATTGGGTCATCTTGCAGAGCGAGAGGAGGCAGTTAGCAGCATTGATCAGTGATCCGTCAGTCAATACCAGGCTCTGCAGTGCTACACTTAACCTGATAGAGAAGGTGCACTGTGAGATCAGCCGTTGGGGTTTATTAATGTTTCTAGGGAATTGTGGTGTGTTTTTGCTGGGCCTCTCTCTCTCTCTCTCTCTCTCTCTCTCTCTCTCTCTCTCTCTCTCTCTCTCTCTCTCTCTCTCTCTCTCTCTCTCTCCCTCTCTCTCTCTCTCTCTCTCTCTCTCTCTCTCTCTCTCTCTCTCTCTCTCTCTCTCTCTCTCTCTCTCTCTCTCTCTCTCTCTCTCTCTCTCTCTCTCTCTCTCTCTCCCTCTCTCCCTCTCCCTCTCTCTCTCTCCCTCTCTCTCTCACCCTCTCTCTCTCTCTCTCTCTCTCTCTCTCTCTCTCTCTCTCTCTCTCTCTCTCTCTCTCTCTCTCTCTCTCTCTCTCTCTCTCTCTCTCTCTCTCTCTCTCTCTCTCTCTCTCTCTCTCTCTCTCTCTCTCTCTCTCTCTCTCTCTCTCTCTCTCTCTCTTATTCTCACTGTCTGTCTGCCTGTCCTCTGTCTCATCACCAAGTGTCTCAAGGCTGTCAACAGCTGCTTGAGTCAATATCATGACTCACATTTTCTCATGAAGGATGAATAACGTGTTATTCAGAAAGGTGAATGATCATATAAAAATTGTGCTGCAGTTTTCTATTTTTTTACCGTCATTTGTATCTTTTTATTTTCTTTTCTAAGCGATTCACGACGTTAGTTTTATTCTGTTCCATCCATCCCACATCCGTCCCATCCCTAGTCCTTTTCCTGGCCCCTTCTCAGTGCTATATTGTCGTAATGGCTTAGTGCTTTCCCCCTGGTAATTCCCTTTCCTTTCCTCAAAATCAGAAAAAATGTTTTTGATTCAGATTGTAAACAGTTTTTAATTTCACAACTGTGTCCTTTTGACTGCTTTTGCAGTCCGTCTAATTCTAAGTTAACCGTCTGTCTGTCAAACTAAAATGCTTCTGAAATGGATTCTAAATCTAAACAATAGATATGTTCTTCAACTTCGAAACATACTCTTCAGTCTGTAAGTTTATGACTCTGTGAATCAAAGTTCGTGAGTCTGTGAATCTATGAGTTTATGAGCCTGAATAAATTCGTGAGTCTGTGAGTCTGAGCTTAGGAATTTGTGAGTCTATGCACTTGAGTGTCTGAATCTGTGTCTATGGGGGTTCTGAGTCCATGAATTTGATTTTGTGAATCTCAAATAGAATCTAATAGACAGCTGTAGAGAGAACTTTGAGAACAAGAAACAGTTAGAAATGTCAGCTTACAGAGTGCCCGTTATGAAGGTTATCTTGAGGTTATCTTGAGATGATTTCGGGGCTTTTTAGTGTCCCCGCGGCCCGGTCCTCGACCAGGCCTCCACCCCCCAGGAAGCAGCCCGTGACAACTGACTAACACCCAGGTACCTATTTTACTGCTAGGTAACAGGGCAGTTAAGGGCATGAAGGGCAGCTTATTGAAGAAAGTTTCAAAGGGCAGCTTACTGAGATGCAGCTATGGATTAAGCTTTTGCAGCTGCATTGTCTGGTAATCGTCACATTAGTTTCATCTAACTATGCAGGTTGGAGTTTGGCATAAGAACTCAACTTTGTTCAACATTATTGACCTTAAATACTCTAATTAGCTTGGTACTGTCTTAGCCTGTTAATTGGTCCTGTCTCAGCCTGTCACTTGCTACTGTTCCAGCCTGTCACTTGCTCCTGTCTCAGCCTGTCACTTGCTCCTGTCTCAGCCTGTCACTTGCTCCTGTCTCAGCCTGTCACTTGCTCCTGTCCCAGCCTGTCACTTGCTCCTGTCTCAGCCTGTCACTTGCTCCTGTCTCAGCCTGTCACTTGCTCCTGTCCCAGCCTGCAAAACGGGTGATTTCCTCCACCTGCATATATGTTGCATCTCTTGTTCTCTAACCACCTACGAAAAGATAAGTTATCTCCCTGATATCTTCGTTATCTTCATCTTCCAAGGAACTCAAATGAAAGACTATATTCATAAATGCTTCAACATTTGAAATTATGAAATTTAACATAAAAATTAAACTACATTAATTATAACTACATTACATTGTAGATTATATGTAGATTATTATATGTAGATTATATATTATATGTAAAATATATGTAGACTATATGTAGATTATAACTACATTACATTGATTAATTAACTACAATTAATTAAGTCAGTCACAATATTCGATATCTTAACAGATTCTGGGCTATCTTCTCAAGTAATTCACCAATGACGTGCATATAGCACAACTGCATAGCAAAAGATATCTTCAATTGTTCCAATGTATCCTTTATGCCAGAGTCTTCCGGTTAACAGCTTCATACATGACACAGTCATGTATGAAGAATGTCTCCTTCTGCACTAACATGTTGGCTATCTTGATGGAAGAGACTGACAGTGTTGGCTATCTTGATTGGAGAGATTGACAATGTTGGCTATCTTGATGGGAAAGACTGACATGTCTTGATGGGAAAGACTGACAATGTCCTCATTGTTCCAGTCGCTCCTCTTGCTGTAAATGACAGACTCGTTTCGTCTGCATTTAAAACAACGTAAGCTTAGGTCAATTTCCAAGAGCGAGAGGCAATTCGTACCCTGAACGACCAGCCCTTGAAGCGAACGAGTCGTAGTTTTGAGAGGTGGTCGTAGTTATGAGAGGTGGTCGTTGTGAATCTTGAGAGACGCTGAGTCTCTCTCTCTCTCTCGTTAGTGACCGACCAGCAGCAATTAGGTCGTTAACTCGCCTGTGTACAGAGAGATATTTTGATTGTTATGGAGTGGTTTGACCTGTCTCTTATAAGGTGATACGAAGTCTCATGATCATTCCTGATTGGACAGCACGTCATGGGGGGTTGGGGTGGGGGGGGGGGTGGATGGGGGGAGGGGGGGGTGACAGCTGGCAACCCGCATGGTATGGGTGTATTGTGGTCAGTGGTTTTCTCTGTCTGTCTGTCTGTCTGTCTGTCTGTCTGTCTGTCTGTCTGTCTGGCTGTCTGTCTGGCTGTCTCTCTGTCTGTCTGTCTGTCTGTCTGTCTCTCTCTCTCTCTCTCTCTCTCTCTCTCTCTCTCTCTCTCTCTCTCTCTCTCTCTCTCTCTCTCTCTCTCTCTCTCTCTTTCTCTCTCTCTCTGTCTCTGTCTCTGTCTCTGTCTGTCTCTCTCTCTCTGTCTCTGTCTCTGTCTCTGTCTCTGTCTCTCTCTCTCTCTCTCTCTCTCTCTCTCTCTCTCTCTCTCTCTCTCTCTCTCTCTCTCTCTCTCTCTCTCTCTCTCTCTCTCTCTCTCTCTCTCTCTCTCTCTCTCTCTCTCTCTCTCTCTCTCTCTCTCTCTCTCTCTCTCTCTCTCTCTCTCTCTCTCTGAGTGTGGGGCGGTGAACATGACACTGTTAGGAGGAACAGTGAACAGAATGGTGAACATCATAGCAGGGAACGTGGCAGAACCTCCAAATGAACAGAAGAGAGTGGAGCAGACATGTGTAGTGAACAAGACAGCAGACAGCAGCTGAGAGCAGCTGAGAGCAGCCGCAGCGGTAGGCGTGTGTGTGTGTGTGGAGGAGAGAGAGAGAGAGACTACAGTCAGCTGCACCGGATCATTACTTTTAAAGCCAAACCCAGCCTCGAACCCCCAGCTGCATGGCTCTTCCAGTCTGCTGCTGCTGGAAGTCTAGGGTTCCACCCAGGGTTCCAGGTAGCTGTCAGGTCAAAGGGAGGGTTCCAGGAAGCTGTTCTGGAACCCAAGGGGGGGGGGGTTCCAGGAAGCTGTTCCAGTGAGGGTGTGAAGCTGCTGTTATGATGGTTCCAAACATCAGCTTGGCAGAATTGTTCCACTTAACTCCTGAGCTGGAACTCAACAGAGGACTGGAACAATTCCACTCCTTTGTACGGTTTCATAAACTGCTTCCCTGTTTCAAAACCTATATCTAAATACACTTTTCTCTGGCTAATTACTCATTAGCGTGAAGCCTGTGATTAGTGCTGGATGAAATACTTCATACTGTCTGAAATTATATTATAAACATCTTATCTCATGGTTAAAGATAGCGATGTTTTTATGGAATTCAAATGATACAATTGCAGAGGTTGCATATATTGCTATATCTCATCCTGGCATCCAGTCCTGACCAAAGGTGACTGCATATCCTGATGCCATAATGCCATACTTCATTCTGGCATCCAGTCCTGACCAAAGGTGACTGCATATCCTGAAGCCATAATGCCATACTTCATCCTGGCATCCAGTCCTGACCAAAGGTGACTGCATATCCTGATGTAATATTGCCATATTTCATCCTGGCATACTCATAAGAGCTAAAAGACCTTTTCTAAATAGACAGAGACTTTGATACCTTGCCTGCGCTTAGACCTAGACCTCGCAAAACAGCACCGGATAAAGACAGTATCTTTATTAAGTTCTCTCTTTGCCCACCGCCTTATTCATTGATTTATTGGCATGCTATTTCCATTATTTACCCTTTATTGTCCCCATTCCATATGTGTATTCCATATGTGTATTTAAGAGAGGTTTGCAATTTGTGTTCCCTTGAATTTCGATAACTTGTTTCTTTTCGTAATCTCGGAAAACTCGGAGACTCGGAAAAAGTTAGAAGCATAGAAAGCTTATTCTATAAGATCAAAATGGCAAACAATGCAGTTATATAGAAATTGAGGTAATTTGTACATAGTTATTTGTTAAAGGTTGTCGAGTTCCTCCAGCTCCTCAGATGGCGGGCAGGAACCCTGAATGCAGTGTGTGTTCCACCTTTGTACCGCCACGCTGAGGCGCTGGGATAGGAAGATAGCTGCTTTAGGGTCTTTTGTTGTTTCGATTAGCTTAGAACCTAGATTATTATTAAAAATGCTATAGTGGCTCTCTTGGCCGAGGCTCCAAGTGTCTTAGATGCAATAGTGAGAAAATTGCATTGAGTTGAGCGATATCTTCACCTAATTCTTAATTCTCATGTTAAATTGTTACACTGCTGAAGTTTCTTTCTGAAATCTCTGTGATAAATTTATATTTCATGTTATAATCTTTGTCCTTCGTTCTGCTGGTTTTCATTTTATCTACTTTGTCAGTTCCTCAAAGTATCTTTAATGTTGTTATCATGTGTTCTCATTTCCTACACTTTCTAGCGTGGGAATAAAAGTTACATTCGTCTATTCTCGCACTTTAGCGCCATCAGAAAGGGAAAAGTTTCGTGTTTTTTTTTGCACCTTTTCTAATATAGTTTTTTTTTTTTGCTTTTTCAGGTGAGAGATAAATGCAGGAGCTGCATAGTCAATAGTTGATCTCAGGTAGGTTCCGTTCGCAGCTTCAGTTACGAATGTTGAACAATTGATTGTTAAGACGTGAGTGTTTTTATGTTTTTCTACGTGTATGTGTGTACTCACCTAATTGTACTCACCTAATTGTGCTTGCGGGGGTTGAGCTTTGGCTCTTTGGTCCCGCCTCTCAACTGTCAATCAACTGGTGTACAGATTCCTGAGCCTACTGGGCTCTATCATACCTACATTTGAAACTGTGTATGGAGTCAGCCTCCACCACATCACTTCCTAGTGCATTCCATTTATTAACTACTCTGACACTGAAAAAATTCTTTCTAACGTCTCTGTGGCTCATCTGGGTACTAAGTTTCCACCTGTGTCCCCTTGTTCGTGTCCCACCCGTGCTGAAGAGTTTGTCTTTGTCCACCCTGTCAATTCCCCTGAGAATTTTGTAGGTGGTTATCATGTCTCCCCTTACTCTTCTGTTTTCCAGGGATGTGAGGTTCAGCTCCTTTAGCCTTTCCTCGTAGCTCAATCCTCTCAGTTCCGGGACGAGCCTGGTGGCATACCGCTGAATCTTCTCTAACTTTGTCTTGTGTTTAACTAGGTATGGACTCCAGGCTGGAGCTGCATACTCCAGGATTGGTCTTACATAAGTGGTATACAGGGTTCTGAAAGATTCCTTACACAAGTTTCTGAAGGCAGTTCTTATGTTGGCCAGTCTAGCATATGCCGCTGATGATATTCTTTTGATGTGGGCCTCTGGGGACAGGTTCGGTGTGATATCAACCCCCAGATCCT
Organism: Procambarus clarkii; assembly: GCF_040958095.1. Taxonomy (NCBI): domain Eukaryota; kingdom Metazoa; phylum Arthropoda; class Malacostraca; order Decapoda; family Cambaridae; genus Procambarus; species Procambarus clarkii. The sequence continues at coordinate 14,855,312 of NC_091155.1, forward strand.
TCTCTCTATTTGATTCTTGCAGGATTTCCCCTCCCAGATGATACCTTGTGTTCAGCCTCCTGCTCCCTTCGCCTAATTTCATCACCTTACACTTTCCAGAGTTGAACTTCAGCAGCCATTTTCTAGACCATTCCTCCAGTTTATCCAGGTCATCCTGTAGTCTCTGCCTATCTTCATCCGTCTTGATTCTTCTCATAATTTTTGCATCATCAGCAAACATCGAGAGGAATGAGTCTATACCCTCTGGAAGATCGTTCACATATATTAGAAACAGGATGGGTCCAAGTACTGAGCCCTGTGGGACTCCGCTGGTGACATCTCGCCACTCTGATGTCTTCCCCCTCACCGTTACTCGCTGTTTCCTGTTGCTTAAGTACTCCCTTATCCACTGGAGCACCTTCCCTTTTACTCCTGCCTGTTGCTCCAACTTTTTTAACAGCCTTTTATGGGGTACTGTGTCGAAGGCTTTTTGGCAATCCAGGAAAATGCAGTCGGCCCACCCTTCTCTTTCCTGCCTAATTTTCGTTGCCTGGTCATAAAATTCTATTAACCCTGTGAGGCACGATTTACCATCTCTGAACCCATGTTGGTGGTGCGTTACAAAGTTATTTCCCTCCAGATGCTCTACGAGCCTTTTCCTCACGATCTTCTCCAGCACCTTGCATGGTATACAAGTTAAGGAAACTGGCCTGTAATTCAGTGCCTCTTGCCTGTCACCCTTTTTGTATATTGGGACCACGTTAGCTGTCTTCCAACTTTCTGGTAAGTCTCCTGTTTCCAGTGACCTGTTATACACCATAGAGAGTGGCACACTTAGTGCTTCTGCACCTTCCTTTAGTATCCATGGTGAGATTCTATCAGGCCCAACAGCCTTTGTCACATCTAGCTCCAGCAGACACCTTTTGACCTCATCACTGGTGAGGTCAAATTCCTCCAAGGTTTCCAAGGTTGCCGCCTCCTCATTTAGTGCAGGGGCTTCTCCTTGTTCTATTGTGAAGACCTCCTGGAATCTCTTGTTGAGTTCTTCACACACCTCCTTGTCATTCTCTGTGTATCTGTTCTCCCCTTTCCGCAGCTTCATCACTTGTTCCTTCACTGCTGTTTTCCTCCTGATATGGCTGTGGAGCAGCTTTGGTTGGGTCTTGGCTTTACTCGCGATGTCATTTTCAAACTGTCTCTCTGCTTCCCTCCTCACTCTGATGTACTCATTTCTGGCCCTCTGGTACCTCTCCCTGCTCTCTGGTGTTCTGTTATTTCTGTAGTTTCTCCATGTTCTTTTACTCAGTTGTTTCGCTACCTTACATTCCTGGTTGAACCATGGGTTTTTCTGTTGTTTTTCGTTTTTCTCCTTTTGGACGGGGATAAACCTGTCTGCAGCTTCCTGGCACTTTTGGGTGACAATATCCATCATGACCTGCACATTCTTGTCTCTAAGTTCTGTTTCCCATGGTATTCCCATTAGGAAGTTCCTCATCTCGTCATATTTTCCTCTTCGGTAATTCAGTCTTTTCCCCTCCACTCCCATCCTTGGATAGGTTATCCCTACCTCCACCAAGTACTCAAAGGTCAGTACACTGTGGTCACTCATTCCTATGGGGGCTTCAACTTTGACTTCCCTTATTTCTGACTCATTTAGGGTGAATATTAAGTCGAGTCTAGCTGGTTCATCATTGCCTCTCATTCTTGTGGGTTCCTTGACATGCTGGCTCAGAAAATTCCTTGTTGCCACTTCCAAGAGTTTAGCTCGCCACGTATCTGCACCACCATGTGGGTCCCCATTCTCCCAGTCTATCTTTCCATGGTTGAAATCACCCATGATTAAGAGTCTTGAGCCATTCCTGCAGGCAACTGAAGCTGCTCTCTCTATTATATTAATAGTTGCCATGTTGTTCCTATCAAACTCCTGTCTAGGTCTTCTGTCATTTAGGGGAGGGTTGTAAATGACTGTCACTATTATCTTAGGTCCACCCATTGTTATAGTTCCTGTTATGTAATCTCTGAATCCGTCACAGCCCGGAATTTCCATCTCATCAAAACTCCAGTCCTTCCTTATCAGCAGGGCCACTCCTCCACCTCCTCTCCCTTCCCTCTCTTTCCTTACTATATAGTAGTCCTTTGGAAACACAGCATCTGTTATGACTCCTGACAATTTTGTTTCTGTTAGTCCTATTACATCAGGGTTTTCTTCTTGCACCCTTTCTGCCAGTTCACTTGCTTTATTGGTAATCCCATCAATGTTTGAG
>NC_091155.1:14862554-14880054 GCF_040958095.1 Procambarus clarkii
TCTTAAGAAGAAGCTAAATGAGGTTAGAAAAGCTAGAAAATAAAGTAGTAGAGGATTTAGATTGAGGGAGGGGAGGTAGGGAGGATTAGAATAGGGGTAAAGGGGGAAGCAGAAGAGGACTTGAGAAGGTTAAGGCAAGGAAGAGGGGAGAGGAAAACGTATGGAGAGGGGAAATGGAGGATTGGGGACCAGGTTGTGTGTGTTTTTTTCAATATGTATTTACTTGGGAGCAGCGGCTGTCCTTCATGAAATATTGATGAGATTCAAGTTTCAAACTTTACCTTTTCACACCATTTTTTGCCGAAAGACACTGAGGATAAGAGAGAGAGAGAGAGAGAGAGAGAGAGAGAGAGAGAGAGAGAGAGAGAGAGAGAGAGAGAGAGAGAGAGAGAGAGAGAGAGAGAGAGAGAGAGACAGAGACAGAGACAGAGAGAGAGAGAGAGACAGAGACAGAGACAGAGAGAGAGAGAGAGAGAGAGAGAGAGAGAGAGAGAGAGAGAGAGAGAGAGAGAGAGAGAGACAGAGACAGAGAGAGAGAGAGAGACAGAGACAGAGACAGAGAGAGAGAGAGAGAGAGAGAGAGAGAGAGAGAGAGAGAGAGAGAGAGAGAGAGAGAGAGAGAGAGAGACAGAGACAGAGACAGAGAGAGAGAGAGAGACAGAGACAGAGACAGAGACAGAGAGAGAGAGAGAGAGAGAGAGAGAGAGAGAGACAGAGACAGAGAGAGAGAGAGAGAGAGAGAGAGAGAGAGAGAGAGAGAGAGAGAGAGAAAGACAGAGAGAGAGAGACAGACAGAAAGAGAGCCTATGCGAGAGATAAAGTTAATAAATTAAGATACAAGGAGACTTTGCAATGAATAGCGATATTACACAAAAGGATTCCTGCATCGTGTCACTGGTAATCTAAATAGTTAGAATCAAGATAGAAATCTTGATTTCAAATCCTCTGGTGTAATAGTTAATTCCAAAAATGGAATTTAAAAGCGAAAAATAAATTTATCAAGTAATATTTAACGGCTTTTCTATCTGCTGCTTCTGCTGCAATTAGATAAGATCAAAGAAAAGCGCACATAAATTGCTCAAACGATCGTTACTGAATAAGAGAAAATAATTCAGAAGATATGATCGTGACATTAAAAATACTCAAGACTATTTTAAGAAATCTTTAGGAATAGTATATTTGAGATTGAAGGATCGTGAGCCGTAGGAGACACCTTGAAACCTTTTTTTTTTTACAGAAAAAGTCTTAGCAATACACCATGAAACTTCTTCAGTATAGAAGTAATGATACAGAAGAATACATCACTGTCCGAAATAACAGATAGACTACATAAATATTCTAATGTAAATATACAAACAGTGAAAGGTTCGAGTACGGGCTCACCATAGCCCGTGCTACTTGGACCATTTGGTTCCTAGTAGCTGAATTCTTAAACAACAACAGCTGAAGCATATGCAGACGAGGAGTCACAATAACGTGGTTGTACATATGACTAGACCAATCAGAAGAGGGAGACATTACACAACTCTTTTTACCCTGTCGTAGCTCAGTCGATTAAGGCAGTGTCTGGGATGCTCCCGGACGCAGGTTCGAATCCTCGTCACGGCCCTTGTGGATTTGTTTAGAAGAGAAAGAAACGACGACGTTTCGGTCCATCATAGACCATTATCAAGCCGTTTGGGGATCAAATCATCCAGCTTAGATAGACGAGACCATGTAACAGCCCAGCGGCCAGATTCACGAAGCAGTTACGCAAGCACTTACAAACCTGGGGTCAGATTCACGAAGCAGTTACGCAAGCACTTACAAACCTGGGGTCAGATTCACGAAGCAGTTACGCAAGCACTTACAAACCTGGGGCCAGATTCACGAAGTAGTTACGCAAGCACTTACAAACCTGGGGCCAGATTCACGAAGCAGTTACGCAAGCACTTACGAACCTGGGGCCAGATTCACGAAGCAGTTACGCAAGTACTTACGAACCTGGGGCCAGATTCACGAAGCAGTTCCGCAAGCACTTACGAACCTGTCCATCTTTTCTCAATCTTTGGCGGCTTTGTTTCCAATTATTAAACAGTTAATGAGCTGCGAAGCACCAGGAGGCTGTTTATAACAATAACAACAGTTGATTGGCAAGTTTTCATGCTTGTAAACTGTTTAATAAATGTAACCAAAGCCGTCAAAGATTGAGGAAAGATGGACACGTTCGCAAGTGCTTGCGTAACTGCTTCGTGAATCTGGCCCCAGGAGTACAAGTACATAATACTAACTACACAACTACAGGTTCTGTAGTTACAATAGAACCATAAACACATACACTCCTGCCAAGCTGAGCCTTCACCTTGTACCAAAAAGCCTTCACCTTGTACCAAAAAGCCTTCACCTTGTACCAAAACGCCTTCACCTTGTACCAAAAAGCCTTCACCTTGTACCAAAAAGCCTTCACCTTGTACCAAAAAGCCTTCACCTTGTACCAAAAAGCCTTCACCTTGTACCATAAAAAAGATGCCAAAGCAAAGAAAATATCGCAGCCTCTTTAAGACTTGAGTTTGAGATCTTTTCATTAAACACACTTAGAAGAGGCTGACTGTTTACATAATTACTGAGTGTAAACATTGAAGAAGAGCACTTGAGGTGAGGCTGAGGTATGTTTCTCTTACCTATTAAAATCCTTTTATAACTTTCAAGAATTTTTTTTTCTTACAAGATGTATTCGGTTTGATAATTTGTGAAATTTTTGGGGATGATGAGAGAGTATTTTAATTTTTTTATTAACACATTTTGGTATACTTGAATTTGTGAAGCTGCCCTAGACTATATGAAGGGGAGTACAGAGTGTGTCAAAAGGCTAGCTACGTGATGCTAAAAGTTCCCCATCACACAGGATGGTTAGTCATACAGGGCCATGTGATCAGTGGAAAATTTGAGTGCATTATGAGGATATCCTCAAGAATATCCATCTATCCATTCATCCATCTATCTATTCATTTATCTATCCGTGTATTCATCGATCTATCTATTAATCCATCTACTCATCTTTCTATCCATATATCTATCCGTCGATCCGTCTCTCTATCAATCAATTTATCTATTCGTCTATCGATCCATCTGTCCACTTATCTATCCATCCATTAATATACTCATGTGTCAATCTATCTATAGCTTTATCCATCTCAATCTATACCTTTATCCATCTATTTGTCTGTCAATCCATCTCTCTTTTCATCTATCCATCCATCCATTAACCACTCTATGTCTCTTTCTGTATCTATCTCTCATAAAAAAATATAATTGTGTAACGTGTGGGTGGTCGCCAGGGCAAAAGTATAATATATATATATATATATATATATATATATATATATATATATATATATATATATATATATATATATATATATATATATATATATATATATATATATATATGTATATATATATATATTATACTTAGTAACAAAAATCGTTGTGGGGGTCTGAATGTGACCCTTACACGCTGTTCTCTATTTAATTATGTCGACTTCAAATAGTCTGTTGTATATCCTGTACCCTAGACCATTCCCTCTACCAATTTGGGTGACGCTAGCCCCCCCCCCCAAACCGTGCGGTCTTGAACTTCGAACAGACAGGGGAACATACAGACAGGGGAACATACAGACAGGGGAACATACAGACAGGGGAACATACAGACAGGGGAACATACAGACAGGGGAACATACAGACAGGGGGACATACAGACGGACAGTCACTATATGAATATAGGTATATATATAAATAATAATACTCATAATAACGACTCCAAAGCATCATTCAGAAGCCTTAATAACATCGTTGAGCAAACGAGGCCACGAACTTCCCTACCGTCCAATCAGAGACACATTCTTCAACAGACAAAGACAATTAATGACGCTAAGACAATGTACAAGCCGATCCCTAACGAGGCCCGAAGTTAGTTCTTAAACTTTCCATGGAGTTTCTTAAAACAAAATAAAAATGTACTTTTTTTTCCACCTGATACATCTACGTTTGTCTTGGGGTCTCAGATCTTGCCAAGAAGTCAAGGGGAAATAATTGATTTCAGGCGTTGACTTGAGAATGGTCCAGGACGGACCGAAACGTCGTCGTTGTCGTCCCTTCACTTTCTAATGTGTGGTTTGGTCAATAATTTATTTTAGGCTAAATTTTGGGAATTATGAGTCATAAATATATGGGTACTGTATGTGTGTGAAGAGGATAGTTAAGGTCACGTTAATTACCCTCTTGTTTTGAGTGATTTAGGTAGTTATGATTAATGATATTCATATTTTAATGATTAATTATGATGATTGATGATTAATGATGATGATTGATGATTATCATCATTAATCTTTGATGATTAATGATGGTCATATTCCACTCATCCTTATTATACTCATTCACAAACTGACAGACTCACATCTCCTGTTTAGCTCACAAATCATCTGTTTTACTCACATTCTATCTTCCTCATAATCTACACTTGACTCACAATCACCTTGGCTCACAATCTACCACACTCACACTCTGACTAACAAACTGTGGTTGTGAACTTCACATTATATATATAACTCACATATATAACTTATATATGTGACTCACAATCTAAATGCCACAACTTTACAACCAGCTTGACTCACAAGGTGCTTAATGGACCACCATATGTATATATATATATATAGATATATATATATATATATATATATATATATATATATATATATATATATATATACATAGTGATACAAGTGTATATAGACTCACCATAAAGTGCAGAAACTGAAAACTATATCAGCCTATATCTGATATAGACGAGGATAGGAGAGGATAGTTTGATATAGATTGTTCACATTGAACTGTTCTTCTCTCCCCCTATCCCCCCCCCATTGTTCATCCCACTACTGTGGTCACTAGAATATAACACCCCAATTCAGGGTTCGATCCCTGTTAAAGCTTAGACTGAGATAGAATAGCGTAACTAAACATAGAACAAACTTAGAAAGCTTACCTAACTTGTGCTAGTGAGGATTAGCACGAGTTATAACTAGTGCTAACTCGTTATAACTCGTTATAACTCGTTATAACTAGAACCGAGAACAGGTCAATGTGAATATGTTTTATTGGGAGTTGTATAAATTGTATTATTGTATTATTAGTAACGTAGATTTATTATAATAAATTTTAGGATGTTTCCGAGTGGGTGGAGACAGGGGTCGACTTAATTACTCGCTAGTTATGAGTGATTAAGACCCTCTTTGATTAATCACACTCATTATACATCCCCTAATTATACTAACTCACAGCCTGCGTGACTCACATCCAACTGCCTTACTCATAAGGACTCTCACTCACAACTTGTCTAGCTCAGCAACTTTGTGACTTACAGTCTACCTCACTCACAACCTAAATTACTCACTCACAACCTAAATTACTCACTCACGACCTAAATTATTCACTCACAACCTAAATTACTCACTCACAACCTAAATTACTCACTCACAACCTAAATTACTCACTCAACCTCATTACTCACAACTTAAATTACTCACTCACAACCTAAATTACTCACATCCTCAATTACTCACTCACAACCTAAATTACTCACAACCTAAATTACTCACTCACAACCTAAATTTCTCACTCACAACCTCATTACTCACTCACAACCTCATTACTCACAACCTAAATTACTCACTCACAACCTAAATTACTCACTCACAACCTAAATTACTCACTCACAACCTAAATTACTTACTTACAACCTAAATTACTCATTCACAACCTAAATTACTCACTCACAACCTAAATTACTCACTCACAACCTAAATTACTCACTCACAACCTAAATTACTCACTCACAACCTAAATTACTCACTCACAACCTAAATTACTCACAACCTAAATTACTCACTCACAACCTAAATTACTCACTCACAACCTAAATTACTCACAACCTAAATTACTCTCTCACAACCTAAATTACTCACTCACAACCTAAATTACTCACAACCTAAATTACTCACAACCTAAATTACTCACTCACAACCTAAATTACTCACAACCTAAATTACTCACACTCTCCTTAACAAGCTATACCTTACTCACAACCTACAATACTCACAAACTACCTAATAATCTACAATACTCATAAACTACCCAACAACCTACAATACTCACAGCTTGTTTGACTCATAACCCACCTGAGTCACAATCTAGCAGGCTGCCAACTTGCATTAAATGTATATATATATATATATATATATATATATATATATATATATATATATATATATATATATATATATATATATATATATATATATATATATATATATATAAATGTATATATATATATATTTTGTTGCAGAGAGCTAAAAGTCATTTCTCTTGACAGTCTGACAGAAAAAGAGAGCCAGAGAGAGACAGACAGACAGAAAAAGGAAGACAGAGAGAGAGACAGGTGGACAGACCAATGGTCTGTCCTGAGTGGCTAAAATGTTATTAGTATATTTTCCCAAACAATGGACATTTTAATAGATGTCTTGAGGTGGGAAAGGGACGGCTTGTCTCTCAGTCTGTCCGTGGTTCGAGGGAAGACGATTGGGCCGAGCCTTGCGTGGCTTGACTTGGTGATTTGCGACCGAATGACGAGTGTCACTGGGCGATTGGGAATCGAACCCCATGCCCCTCTTTAAGAAGGATCGGCTCCTATTCCGAGTCGCAGCGATTTCTATAAAGTTTGAAATGTGGGTTAAATTGTCCATAGAGTTTTAAATGAGATTTAAGACTTGTCACTGTATATACAATGGAGATTCGATATTGTGATACCTTAGGCTAGTGATTGTTATATATTAGGCTAGTGATTGTTATATATTAGGCTAGTGATTGTTATATATTAGGCTAGTGATTGTGATACAATAGCCCAGTGATTGTGATACATTAGGCTAATGATTTTGTTACAATAGCCCAGTGATTGTGCTACAATAGTCCAGTGATTGTGATACAATATCCCAGTGATTGTGATACAATATCCCAGTGATTGTGATACAATAGCCCAGTGATTGTGATACAATAGCCCAGTGATTGTGATTCAATAGCCCAGTGATTGTGATACAGTAGCGCAGTGATTGTGATACAATAGCCCAGTGATTGTGATACAATAGCCCAGTGATTGTGATACAATAGCCCAGTGATTGTGATACAATAGCCCAGTGATTGTGATTCAATAGCCCAATGATTGTGATACAATATCCCAGTGATTGTGATACAATATCCCAGTGATTGTGATACAGTAGCCCATGATTGTGATACAGTAGCCCATGATTGTGATACAATATCCCAGTGATTGTGATACAATATCCCAGTGATTGTGATACAGTAGCCCATGATTGTGATACAGTAGCTCAGTAATAGTGAAGCAGTAGTTTCTTACTCATATTCCTATTATGTCTCTCATTCTGCCATTCTCTCTCTCACTCTCTCACTCTCTCACTCTCTCACTCTCTCACTCTCACTCTCTCTCACTCCTCACTCTCTCACTCTCTCACTCTCTCACTCTCTCACTCTCTCACTCTCTCACTCTCACTCCTCACTCTCTCACTCTCACTCTCTCTCTCTCTCTCACTCTCTCACTCCTCACTGAGAGAGTCAACACTTCAGGTGGGAGTGTTTCGACTTAATTAACTCAATAATCAGGACCGGATCTCAACGCCACAGTATGAGGCCTTGAGTCTGGGTCGTACCTGGGGTGGTGGTCGTACTGGGGTGGTGGTCGTACTAGGGGTGGTGGTCGTACTAGGGGTGGTGGTCGTACCTGGGGTGGTGGTCGTACTAGGGGTGGTGGTCGTACCTGGGGTGGTGGTCGTACTAGGGGTGGTGGTCGTACCTAGGGTGGTGGTCGTACTAGGGGTGGTGGTCGTACTGGGGTGGTGGTCGTACCTGGGGCAGGTGGTCGTACCTTGGGTGGTGGTAGTACTGGGGTGGTGGTCGTACTGGGGGGATCGTACCTGGGGCAGGTGGTCGTACATGGGGCAGGTGGTCGTACCTGGGGTGGTCGTCGTACCTGGGGTGCTGGTCGTACCTGGGGTGGTGGTCGTATTTCCGTTCTTCATCAATCACAAATTTACGGAGAGTCGTTCCCTCCGGAGGTCAACGTCCTATTTAAGGTCAAATGCCCCGGAAATTGCGAGTAACTGCGGCTCTGAATGAGGGTATTATTTAACCCTAGAGGGCGTGGAGGTCGTTAGCATCAAGGAGGGTGCTAATTGGATAGTCTAAGATACTGGAGGATGCTGATTGGCTAGTCTGGGAGATCAGGTTAGGTTTGGCGAGGTCCATTTTGAGGTCAATATAGGGTATAAAATCGTTCCTCTCAATGTTTGCCGACGATGCAAAAATTATGAGACGGATTGAAACAGAGGACGATAGTAGGAGGCTACAAGATGACCTACACAGACTGAGTGAATGGTCCAACAAATGGCTGTTGAAGTTCAACCCGAGTAAATGCAAAGTAATGAAACTAGGCAGTGGAAACAGGCGGCCAGACACAGGATACAGAATAGGAGATGAAGTACTTAATGAAACAGACAGAGAGAAAGATCTAGGAGTTGATATCACACCAAACCTGTCTCCTGAAGCCTACATAAAAAGAATTACATCTACAGCATATGCGAGGCTGGCTAACATGAGAACAGCGTTCAGGAACCTGTGTAAGGAATCATTCAGAACCTTGTACACCACATACGTAAGACCAATCCTGGAGTATGCGGCCCCAGCATGGAGCCCGTACCGTGTCAAGCACAAGACGAATTGAACGAATTGAACAGTTACTCAGTGACTAACTGGTTTGGATTGACTTACTGGAAGAGGATTCTCTCTCTCTCTCTCTCTCTCTCTCTCTCTCTCTCTCTCTCTCTCTCTCTCTCTCTCTCTCTCTCTCTCTCTCTCTCTCTCTCTCTCTCTCTCTCTCTCTCTCTCTCTCTCTCTCTCTCTTCTTCAGATAGTACAGAACAGAGGAGGAGGAGGAAGAAAGGGAATAATAAAGATAAAAACGGAAAACAAAAGACAAGGAAATAAGGAACTGACAAGTAGAAGGAGAGATAATTAAAACAAAAATAAAGATAGATATAAGAAAAAGATATCTTAGAAATGTACAAAATGGATAGAATGTGAAACGGATAAAATTGAACGTTCTTCTGCACGCATTTCCCTCTGGCGAACGAAAAATGGAAGAAAAAGAGATGTGATAATGAGGAGAAACAGAGAAAGAGAGGGAGAGAGAATAAAGAAAGAAATAACAGAGATAAGACCATTCACAAGTCAGCAACCGGAACGTAGAATCAGGAGAGGACCAGAGAGAGAAAGAAAGCAAGACATGAGGCAGAGGGAATAATGGACATAGAAGATGGAAAAAAGGAAGTAGGAAGACATGAATAAAGATGATACAATGGAGCAGACGGGAATGTTGCCGTTTCACTAGAGCAGTTTCACTGAACAGTTTCACCAGAGGCACTGAACAGTTTCACTAGAGGCACTGAACAGTTTCACTAGAGGCACTGAACAGTTTCACTAGAGGCACTGAACAGTTTCACTAGAGGCGCTGAACAGTTTCACTAGAGGCACTGAACAGTTTCACTAGAGGCACTGAACAGTTTCACTAGAGGCACTGAACAGTTTCACTAGAGGCGCTGAACAGTTTCACTAGACGTGCTGAACAGTTTCACTAGAGGTGCTGAACAGTTTCACTAGAGGCGCTGAACAGTATCACTAGAGGCGCTGAACAGTTTCACTAGAGGTGGTGAACAGTTTCACTAGAGGCACTGAACAGTTTCACTAGAGGCACTGAGCAGTTTCACTAGAGGCGCTGAACAGTTTCACTAGAGGTACTGAACAGTTTCCCTAGAGGCACTGAACAGTTTCACTAGAGGTACTGAACAGTTTCACTAGAGGCGCTGAACAGTTTCACTAGAGGCGCTGAATAGTTTCACTAGAAGCACTTAACAGTTTCACTAGAGGCACTGAATAGTTTCACTAGAGGTGGTGAACAGTTTCACTAGAGGCACTAAACAGTTTCACTAGAGGCACTGAACAGTGTTCCAATGAGGAATGGAACAGTTTCACCGTGAAAGTGAGCCGCTACTCACGCAGACTGACAGAAAATGTCTCGACAGGAAACTTGATGACAGGAAAGATGGTGAAATTTTCCGCGGTTCTGAACATTGAGGAAAACTCCCAAATTCCCCCTGAAGAGTTGAAAGCCATTCCGTCAGTCGAATACCTTCACAATGATGATGAGGCCTCCAGTTTCCTCCAGAGGGAGCTGAGAACGATGGGAGGGATATGTTTCCTCAGTAGAAAATATTTTGACAAAAGCCATCAAGATTGTATATAGTAGTTGGTTCAGAATTTGGATTCTCAGGCTCATATTATTGGTTGAAAAGTTATCCTGAAAAGATATGACCCCACAGTTAAAATATATCCTATTATTTCTGTATGTTATCTCGATAGTGGAAGATAAAGTTTGAAGATTACATTTAGCTAAAGAACATAATTAATATATTGACAGAAGTCTTAATTGCCCACAGAAGGGAGCTCTTATGTATATACATCCAAACTCAAATTAACAATTATTTTCAGACCAGTATTTACCCAGGTCTTTCGCTGAATGTAAACTGATTCGATTTCAGTACATTGTTTTGGTATGGGCACTACCCTCCCAACCATTGTGTGCAGAGAGAGAGAGAGAGAGAGAGAGAGAGAGAGAGAGAGAGAGAGAGAGAGAGAGAGAGAGAGAGAGAGAGAGAGAGAGAGAGAGAGAGAGAGAGAGAGACAGAGAGAAAGAGAGAGACCCCTGTTGGACAGTTAGTGTCTTGGAGACCCCTGCTGGACAGTTAGTGTCTTGGAGACCCCTGCTGGACAGTTAGTGTCTTGGAGACCCCTGCTGGACAGTTAGTGTCTTGGAGACCCCTGCTGGACAGTTAGTGTCTTGGAGACCCCTGCTGGACAGTTAGTGTCTTGGAGACCCCTGTTGGACAGTTAGCGTCTTGGAGACCCCTGCTGGACAGTTAGTGTCTTGGAGACCCCTGCTGGACAGTTAGTGTCTTGGAGACCCCTGCTGGACAGTTAGTGTCTTGGAGACCCCTGTTGGACAGTTAGTGTCTTGGAGACCCCTGCTGGACAGTTAGCGTCTTGGAGACCCCTGCTGGACAGTTAGTGTCTTGGAGACCCCTGCTGGACAGTTAGTGTCTTGGAGACCCCTGCTGGACAGTTAGTGTCTTGGAGACCCCTGCTGGACAGTTAGTGTCTTGGAGACCCCTGCTGGACAGTTAGTGTCTTGGAGACCCCTGCTGGACAGTTAGCGTCTTGGAGACCCCTGCTGGACAGTTAGCGTCTTGGAGACCCCTGCTGGACAGTTAGCGTCTTGGAGACCCCTGCTGGACAGTTAGTGTCTTGGAGACCCCTGTTGGACAGTTAGTGTCTTGGAGACCCCTCCTGGACAGTTAGCGTCTTGGAGACCCCTGCTGGACAGTTAGTGTCATGCAGACGAGACCATCGTTCAAATGAATGATCATAGCAGCTGCAAATTGTTCGAAAGTCATTAATACAATGAGTGTGATAACAGCCTTATGTCTCTGGGTATGGTCTACGAGGCGTGGTTTAGCACTCTTATCGCCCAGCTAATTTATATCAAAATAAAAACATATAAATAAAGAAAATGGGTTTTGACGAAATTTTTAAGGGGCAAGCTCTTACATTCAATGAGGTGACTGGCTTATATATGGGTCAAGACTGCGAACTCCACTAGAAGAGATAGGAGTCCTAGATGGGTTTAATATTCCCTAAAGAAGGTACCAGGAAACAAAAATAAATTAATAAAATTGTAACAAAATGGGGTTTGACAAAGCCTTTAAGAGACTTACATTCTTTTAGGAACTTTTTTAAGGGTCTTCTTACTTTTACATTCAAGGAAAACCAGGAAACAAAAAATAAATAAATAAAATGTTAAAGAAAATGGGTTTCGTCGAAGCCTTTAAGGGGCAAACTCTTCCATTCAAGGCGGTGACGGGCCACGTTTGGTTAGAAGGGAGTATAGTGTGGCCAAAATAGGTCGCCTGTGGTCGCGGGCTTCCTCGCTGGTGAGGCTGACACAGATTGATGGTTTATCGAGAAAATATTGATGTAAAAGCGGTCTTAGATGAGCTGCGCGGCTCACAAAGGAAGCGGTAAGGAAGTGAAAGAAGGAATTTTGAGAGAGAAACAGATAGAAAAAGAAGATAGAAGCCAAGAGAGAATAAGAAGCAATATGAGAGGAAGAGGATACTGTCTACCCATAAGATAACCCGTTCTCACACTTGCTTATAGTCAATATTTGGCATGTGAATAAGTGCATATGTGACATAATAATTTATTGTGAATATTTGAGTTTACCTTGAAATGCTGAACAGAAAACACCGACCTAACCTAACCTTTTTAGTATGTTAAGATATTACAATTAGTACTGAACCTATACCTATATTGATATTACAGTTTTATAAAAATAATAAATAAAAACTAAAATATTTAAATAAATTGTAAAGTAACTCAGGAAATTGTCAAATTTTTGTATAAAATCTCTATTGTTTAATAAAACTGAGAGGAAGAGTGCCTTGAAAAAAACATGGCTTGGAATATATCACATATGTACTTATTTATAAGCAAAATAGTGACTATAACCAGTAAGTCCTATATGTGCTGTCTTGTGCGAGAGCGGGTTGCATAAGATACACAGTGAATACACCCCATACATACCACCATTCATAAACAGCCATAATACACCCATTAGATTGTTGATGTAAACATGTATACATAAATACAGAGTATACCATCCCCAGCCTCTCTCAACAGCGGTTTACAGCAGTTTACCCTAAAGGGCCCAAATTCCAAAAAAACTCGTTCAAAATAACAAAAAATGTAGTAATATGTTAAACAAATCTCACATCATTTGGCATCAGCGTCGTGAAAATTTCATCCCAATATGTTAAGAAAAGGATTTTATATTTTTTTTAGTAATAAATCCTTGAGCAACAGGTACTGAGGATAAAAATAACACCACCAATTTACTGGAAGTCAGAGATATTGCAAGGATAATGCAAGGATAAAGAGCTGGCGCCTTCTAGGATTGTTGATAGCCACCTGGGGCCAGATTCACGAAAGCACTTACGCACCTGTCCATCTTTTCTCAATCTTTGGCGGCTTTGTTTACAATTATTAAACAGTTAATGAGCTCCGAAGCACCAGGAGGCTGTTTATAACAATAACAACAGTTGATTGGCAAGTTTTCATGCTTGTAAACTGTTTAATAAATGTAACCAAAGCCGTCAAAGAATGAGGAAAGATGGACACGTTCGTAAGTGCTTTCGTGAATCTGGCCTCTGGAGGGCAAAATATCACACATATAATAATGAGTATGTATGTTATCTTGCTGTGTTATATTATATATCATATAAATACATTGCCAAATGCCAATATTTCTTTTGTCCCATTTTTTATTGGGGTAATTATTATTTTTTTTTCTGTCTCTCTCTCTCCTTTGTTTCCTATCCGATTTTGTTGAGGCTTCTACATATTAGAGAATGCATACCTGTCACTAGGTATGTGAAGTTTAAACAAAATTGGTCAACAGGTAAATTAGCCACAGGTGACAGAACTTGTTACTTTGAACTATTTTTGGTTGATTTTTTCACAGAGCTCAAACTCTTTTTTTTCTTTGTATCTCTAGGTTGTTTTGCTGAATGGGGCCAGATGAGGTCTTTATCACTTATATAAAGTATACCTATATATTCCCCTAACCCATTATCCCTATATTTTGTTGCTTGGGGGGGGGGGCCTTGCCTTCATTTCAACACATGTTGACCTACAACTTTCATATATTCATATACGAATGCCAAGCAATGTTTATTAAAACTTACGATTAAATCCATGATGTATAATGACTATATATAATGCCGAGAACTTCATTTTTCTCTAAAATTCTATAATTTGATTTTGAGCTTTGAGACAGGTTCAAAAATCCAGTTTCTGATTGATTCTCACCATTTTCACATAATATGTGCAAAGTTCTTTGTTCTAATTTCGTTTTTTTTTTAAACAAACCCAGAATTTTTGGTTTTATAACTTTTCTTTTTGTCTAAATTTGGCCCATAATTGGAAGGTCACATTGAAAAAATTTTCTTCAAAAACTTTTTTCCCAAACTTGAAACAAAACAAAAGATTATGATCATCAAATCCCGATCTTAGAGCATAATAAATACAAGATACATTTGTAAACTTTGACGATTTTTAAAGATAATTTGAAAATTTGAAATGTTCAATTTATTAAAAATAAAATTATTTTTATTTTTGATGTGTTCAATTTACGATAAAGATCTATTAGCAAAAGTTGTTACATATGCCATGTAGAATATGGAAAAAAAATATAAAAAAATCAGAGTTTGTACAAGTTTTCAGAAATTGGACCTAAGGCCCCTTAAGAGAAAGTTGACACTTATCTCGTTAACTAGTTAACGAAACAGAGAGAAACCTAACACTATCTCGTTAACTAGTTAACGAAACAGAGAGAAACCTGACACTATCTCGTTAACTAGTTAACGAATCAGAGAGAAACCTGTCACTATCTCGTTAACTAAACAATGAAACAGAGAGAAACCTGTCACTATCTCGTTAACTAGTTAACGAAACAGAGGAAAACCCTGATACTATCTCGTTAACTAATCAACGAAACTGAGAGAAACCTGACACTATCTCGTTAACTAGTTAACGAAACAGAGAGAAACCTGACACTATCTCGTTAACTAGTTAATGAAACAGAGAGAAACTTGACACTATCTCGTTAACTGGTTAACGAAACAGAGAGAAACCTGTCACTATCTCGTTAACTAGTTAACGAAACAGAGAGAAACCTGACACTATCTCGTTAACTAGTTAACGAAACAGAGAGAACCTTGACACTATCTCGTTAACTAGTTAACGAAACAGAGAGAAACCTGTCACTATCTCGTTAACTAGTTAACGAAACAGAGAGAAACCTGTCACTATCTCGTTAACTAGTTAACGAAACAGAGAGAAACCTGACACTATCTCGTTAACTAGTTAACGAAACAGAGAGAAACCTGTCACTATCTCGTTAACTAGTTAACGAAACAGAGAGAAACCTGTCACTATCTCGTTAACTAGTTAACGAAACAGAGAGAAACCTGACACTATCTCGTTAACTAGTTAACGAAACAGAGAGAAACCCGACACTATCTCGTTAACTAGTTAACGAAACAGAGAGAAACCCGACACTATCTCGTTAACTAAACAATGAAACTAGACAAACGTAACAGTTCCCTTAAACTATGCTGAGTGGAAATGCTTTCATTAATCTCCGACTGAGATTAGGATTATGTTATGCTTATAAGACGTCTCACTCTGTAACAAGGGGGGGGGGGATGGTTGAGCCAAATTACACTCGTAATTGGTTGTGTCATTAACCAGGTAATTAGTCTGATAAATGATGGAATGGTAGATGGGGGATTCTACTTGCTGGTGGAATGGGTGAGGGACCCATCACCCATGACCTATGACCCATCACCCATGACCTATGACCCATCACCCATGACCTATGACCCATCACCCATGACCTATGACCCATCACCCATGACCTATGACCCATTACCCATGACCCATTACCCATTACCTATGACCCATTACCCATTACCATGACCTATGACCCATTACCCATCACCCAGGATCATGGGAACTACCCATAACAACCTTTGTGGCCTGGCTTTTGGGGTGGATATTTATGTCTAGTAATGATCCTGTTTTTTCCCCTGCCTTCTGAGGTCATATTTCTTTCTCTTCCTTCACTGTCGTCCTTCCCTTTTCCTTCTATCTCTTTCATTCATCTTATCTCTGTCTCTCTGTCTCTCTCTCTCTCTCTCTCTCTCTCTCTCTCTCTTTATTCTTTTTCTCTCTCTCTCTCTCTTTATTCTTTTTTTTTCTCTCTCTCTCTCTTTATTCTCTCTCTCTCTCTCTCTCTCTCTCTCTCTCTCTCTCTCTCTCTCTCTCTCTCTCTCTCTCTCTCTCTCTCTCTTCCCTTGTTTATCATCCTTCTGTTTCTTCCTCTTATTCCCTTTATCTTTGTCCCTATCTCCCTTTATAGTCCTGGACTATAAAGCATTCTTGCTGTTTGGTCAAAGCGGTTGGGCCGGCTATAACAACCGTGCAGCAGTTTATAGGCCCAACACCAAAGCCAATTAGGCAATTTTTAGTCACTGTATTAATATAACCCGTTTTCTATCCGTGGATCCGCGGTTAGGTTAAGTTCGGGCACTTTGGTATATCATTTTAAGGCATATTAAGAAAGCCTAATTATTATTCTCTAGAAAGGTTAAGAATAAAAGGACACACACATGACTGTATTATACAACTGATGTATTAAATACATCACAAATACAACAAGAAAAACAAATACACCTTTGGTAAGTTTAGAGTTAGGAAAGACCTGGGTAAATACTGGTTTGAAAATAGGACTGTTGATATATATATATTGTATAAAGGAGCGGATAATATAATGTACTTGGGATGGCTGGATTGTTTCGTGCGTAGGCTAGACATATGTTAATGAGTTTGATTAGGCTTAAATAGAAGTAGAGCCGCATGGGCTAACAATCCTTCTACAATTTGTTTTATTCATATTTTCTTATGACATTCATAACCTCCCGTTAACCCGTTAACTCATCCCTTGGTCGCAACAGGTATATGGCATTCAACAGGTAAACAGGGATCCCGTTAGAGAATGATGATTAGCCTCTCTGTTGTCGATGTCAGTTCTAATATACCTTGAGAATTATGAGAGATTCCTGTTGTAACTTTTCCTTCAAATGATGTGTATTCATTTAATCCGGTTCCCTGTCATTCCTAATTCCTAGACGTAGATAAAGAGGGGAAGAATGAAGAGAGAGAGGACAATAATCTAAGAAGAATTTAAGAATTTCGGCACCGAGACAGCAACTTTAGCATCCATAGTGTTCACATCTTAAATAAGAGATTAATGACAGGTGCGTTCCAAAGATGGCGTTGCTTGGTCTTCTCTAGAACCTGTAGCAACCTCCTTGGGGAGTGATTGTGGCTCACCTTGGGGAGTGATTGTGGCTCACCTTGGGGAGTGATTGTGGCTCACCTTGGGGAGTGATTGTGGTTCACCTTGGGGAGTGATTGTGGCTCACCTTGGGGAGTGATTGTGGCTCACCTTGGGGAGTGATTGTGGCTCACCTTGGGGAGTGATTGTGGCTCACCTTGGGGAGTGATTGTGGCTCACCTTGGGGAGTGATTGTGGTTCACCTTGGGGAGTGATTGTGGCTCACCTTGGGGAGTGATTGTGGCTCACCTTGGGGAGTGATTGTGGCTCACCTTGGGGAGTGATTGTGGCTCACCTTGGGGAGTGATTGTGGCTCACCTTGGA
>NC_091155.1:14885054-14897554 GCF_040958095.1 Procambarus clarkii
TCTTTCTCTGTTTTTCTGTTTGTATCTTTTGATCTGTGTTGCAATGGCTCGGGAAAATTAAGTGCTCCGTTGCTTGGGGCATCGTAAGTGTTCCGTTGCTTGAGGCATCGTAAGTGTTCCGTTGCTTGTGGCATCGTAAGTGTTCGGTTGCTTGAGGCATCGTAAGTGTTCCGTTGCTTGAAGCATCGTAAGTGTTCCGTTGCTTGGGGCATCGTAAGTGTTCCGTTGCTTGAGGCATCGTAAGTGTTCCGTTGCTTGAGGCATCGTAAGTGTTCCGTTGCTTGAGGCATCGTAAGTGTTCCGTTGCTTGTGGCATCGTAAGTGTTCGGTTGCTTGAGGCATCGTAAGTGTTTCGTTGCTTGAGGCATCGTAAGTGTTCCGTTGCTTGAGGCATCGTAAGTGTTCCGTTGTCTGGGGCATCGTAAGTGTTCCGTTGCTTGAGGCATCGTAAGTGTTCCGTTGTCTGGGGCATCGTAAGTGTTCCGTTGCTTGAGGCATCGTAAGTGTTTCGTTGCTTGAGGCATCGTAAGTGTTCCGTTGCTTGAGGCATCGTAAGTGTTCCGTTGTCTGGGGCATCGTAAGTGTTCCGTTGCTTGAGGCATCGTAAGTGTTCCGTTGCTTGGGGCATCGTAAGTGTTCCGTTGCTTGGGGCATCGTAAGTGTTCCGTTGCTTGAGGCATCGTAAGTGTTCCGTTGTCTGGGACATCGTAAGTGTTCCGTTGTCTGGGACATCGTAAGTGTTCCGTTGCTTGGAACATCGTAAGTGTTATATTTCCTCTCTCCATGTGTTCTGTCTGTCTGTCTGTCTATCTGTCTGTCTCTCTCTCTCTCTCTCTCTCTCTCTCTCTCTCTCTCTCTCTCTCTCTCTCTCTCTCTCTCTCTCTCTCTCTCTCTCTCTCTCTCTCTCTCACTTTCCCCGCCTCTTTTCCATCTTTTCCACTTACTGAGAGCTTTTCAAATCACATCTCTATTCACAAACCCAGATTTATAAGAAATAGACAATTATGGTATCTATCCGTTCAGCAGTTAGCAAAATAGTAGAGAATACTGTCTGCAATAGATTTGTTGATCACTTGGCCACCCATAGGTAACTCTTACCTAACCAATGCAAGGTCATTGAGCTTGCAAGAATGCAATATTACCACACATATTATACGAGGGCGCTTTGAATGATTGTAACGAGGTCGAAACACGTCTTTTTCTAGATGTAAGTAGAGCATAGGGCAGCGTCAGTCGTGAGATGCAACTAGGAGATAGTGGAAGCGATTGGGCACAGCGTTTCGGTCCTGGGTGCTTGACAGTGGTCTGGGACGGACCGAAACCTTCGTAATATACTTGCAAATTTCGTGGTTTATATTCGGATTCTGACGGGGTTTCGTATCGTAATATACTTTCTCTCCCCTCTCATATTCTCTCCCCCCTCTCTCACACACTCTCCCCTCCTCTCACACTCTCTCTGCCCTCTCACACTCTCTCTCCAAGCACCTTTGCATACTCTTTTCTCTCACCACACTCCCAGGGAAGTAGCAGAAGGATGCACCACTCAAACAGCCTAACCCACGCCCTTTTCAGCCTTACTCCCTCCCCCTATCAGCCTTTTCCCCCCATTCAGCCTTCCCCCCCACTTCCTCACATCTCTCTTCAAATGAATAAAGTCTTCCCATAGACGCCAATATATCAAAATTAATTAATCTCCCCTCAAGTATCATCCTATTGTTTAGTCTACCCTCGAAGCTCCCATTTTCTCTCGCCCTTTGTTGACATTGAGCGCGATGATCGTACACTCTGGAGGCAGTATTGTCGCGCACATGTTGACGGATATCGTACGCAAAGCGGGATTGTATTCTGTTTATTGTAAATTATAACGTAAATATGACCTTATCTTGATTGCTATCGATGTTTACATCGTGTGTGTAGGCCAGAACGGCTATGTATCTTGCTGTAATTTGCTGTAAGAGTTGAGATTATTGCTACAGGTCTTACAGTCGCGTGGAATGGTTGCCAACATAAATATTGACAAATTCTGCAAATGCAACATTGCATTTGATGCATTATTGCCTGTAAATTAAATTAAAAGTCATGCTTAAGGCATAGTGACTCTCTGCAGTTACGCAGCGAGCACATATTAGAGTCATATATATACCAATAGCACATAGGATACACATATATATATGTAATTATGATGTATTGATCCACACATGCGCATGTTTCTCCTGAAATTAATGTACTTAGAACAGCTGTGTGCTATGTCACCTCCAATGACATGATTAAAGCTCCACTAGAACGAACGTATGCAATTAAATACACTGTATTTAACCCACTGTATTTAATACATTAAATACACTAAGTATTATATATTTCTCAATTCGCAGAAGAGAAAGATAATAAAAATAAAAATAATAATAATAATTATAAAAATAATAAGGGGAAACTTACTTAAATGTTTGATTGAAAGTAACATAAGGACCCAATGTGTAAATAACTTTACAAACCGAATATTCGGATGAAACCTCCGCCCGTTGTCAAAGGGGGATGCGAACGGCGTTCTGGAGATGATTCTAAGAGGTTGGTTAAGACGTGTATGGCACAAGCGTCTATCATTACACCTCGTTACGGTCAATTTCAATCACCTCGTTACGATTATGCTCCCAATGGTTCCTCAGGAGATGCCCAAACTTCTTATTAATGATAATAATAATAATTATAAATTGTTAAATTTATAGTTAAAGATAATTTAATTCTTATTTACATTTAAATTTGGCGAATATATATGACTTTGTACAAATGAACAGTAGCTTAGTACACAATTCGCCAAAATTAATTCGCCAATTCCCCAGCGTGTTCCCGCTGATGCATCGAACACTTTAACGTGGCACTAATTTTCGCGCCAAAGGGAAGGGAACTATCAAAGAGGCGGGAGAAACCGCCAAGCCATTACATCACTTGGAAAGGGGGTCAGGATAAGAATTTGGGATGAAACGGATAGAAAAAGGAATAGTGCCCCATCAACCACCAGTGGACGATCGGGGGATTGAACGCAGACCTGCATGACGCTCTACCGTCCAACCCAAGTGGTTAGTAAACATGTTGTTAATTACCACTGACAGCCATTAATTACTTCACCTGACACAGGCTGTCAGATGTATTGGGAATAATATCAGTTAAGAAATATTGAAATATGAAATGATTTGACCAACACAAAATTTGCTTTCTAGGAATAGTGCTGCAGGTCTGGTCCTAGGAGAGGGGGGGGGTGGAGAGGTGATAGAGAAGAGGGGAGGTGGTGTAGAGAAGAGAGAAAGCACGATAAAAGGTGTGTGAAGAGAGAGAGAAGAGGAAGATAAGAATGCAAGGAACAGAAGACAAATTAAAACTAATTTCTTCACATTATCAACTTTATCGTTGAATTCTTGGTTGTGCTCACTATTCCATCATTTCTTCCAAGAATAGTGGTGCTTCTCTTATCTGAAACCAAGAATGGTGGTGCTTCTCTTATCTGAAACCAAGAATGGTGGTACTTCTCTTATCTGAAACCAAGAATGGTGGTGCTTCTCTTATCTGAAACCAAGAATAGTGATGCTTCTCTTATCTGTAACCAAGAATAGTGATGCTTCTCTTATCTGAAACCAAGAATAGTGGTGCTTCTCTTATCTGAAACCAAGAATAGTGGTGCTTCTCTTATCTGTAACCAAGAATAGTGATGCTTCTCTTATCTGTAACCAAGAATAGTGGCGCTTTTCTTATCAATAAGTAATCAACTAAGTAATCAACCCTAGTTTTCAACCCTATTAATCAACCCTAGTATTCAACTAAGTAATCAACCCTAGTAATCAACTAAGTAATCAACCCTAGTAATCAACCCTAGTAATCAACCCTAGTAATTAACTAAGTAATCAACCCTAGTAATCAACCCTAGCAATCAACCCTAGTAATCAACTCTAGTAATCATCCCTAGTAATCAATCCTATTAATCAACCCTAGTAATCAACCCTAGTAATCAACCCTAGTAATCAACTAAGTAATCATCCCTAGAAATCAACCCTAGTAATCAATCCTAGTAATCAACCCTAGTAATCAACCCTAGTAATTAACTAAGTAATCAACCCTAGTAATCAACCCTAGCAATCAACCCTAGTAATCAACTCTAGTAATCATCCCTAGTAATCAATCCTATTAATCAACCCTAGTAATCAACCCTAGTAATCAACCCTAGTAATCAACTAAGTAATCAAACCTAGTATTCAACTAAGTAATCAACCCTAGTATTCAACCCTAGAAATCAACCCTAGTAATCAATCCTAGTAATCAACCCTAGTAATCAACCTTAGTAATCAACCCTAGTATTCAACCCTAGTAATCAACCCTAGTATTCAACCCTAGTAATCAACTAAGTAACACTCGTAATCAACCCTAGTAATCAACCCTAGTAATCAACCCTAGTATTCAACTAAGTAATCAACCATAGTATTCAACTAAGTAATCAACCCTAGTATTCAACTAAGTAATCAACCCTAGTAATCAACCCTAGTAATCAACCATAGTATTCAACTAAGTAATCAACCCTAGTATTCAACTAAGTAATCAACCCTAGTATTCAACTAAGTAATCAACCATAGTAATCAACCATAGTAATCAAGCCTAGTAATCAACCCTATTAATCAACCCTAGTAATCAAACCTAGTATTCAACTAAGTAATCAACCCTAGTAATCATCCCTAGTAATCAACCCTAGTAATCAACCCCTAGTAATCAACCCTAGTAATAAACCCTATTAATCAACCCTAGTAATCAACCCTAGTAATCACCCCTATTAATCATCCCTAGTAATCAACCCTAGTAATCAACCCCTAGTAATCAACCCTAGTAATCAACCCTATTAATCAACCCTAGTAATCAACCCTAGTAATCAACCCTAGTAATCAACCCTATTAATCAACCCTAGTAATCAACCCTAGGAATCAACCCTAGTAATCAACTAAGTAATCAACCCTAGTAATCAACCCTAGTAATCAACCCTAGTAATCAACCCTAGTAATCAAAACTAGTAATCAACTAAATAATCAACCCTAGTGATCAACTCTAGTAATCAACCCTAGTAATCAACTAAATAATCAACCCTAGTAATCAACCCTAGTAATCAAGTAAATAATCAACCCTAGTAATCAACCCTAGTAATCAACTAAGTAATCAACTAATAAATACTAGTAATCAACACTCATAATCAACAGTCATAATCAACCCTAGTAATCAAACCTAGTAATCAACTAAGTAATCAACTAATAAAGACTAGTAATCAACACTCATAATCAACACTCATAATCAACCCTAGTAATCAACCAAGGCACAATGGGTTACGGTGTGTACACAGTATATAAGATGAGACTGCTGGTTGGCTCAGAGTTCAAGCATCATCACATTAAGGGTCCTCCGTCATGATACTAGGGGGGAAGAGTAGCCCCGCACTGGAAATAAACAAGGCGATAGAGACAGCATTGCAGTCATGTGCACTTATGTTGATTGACCTGCTTATTGGTCAGCTGGCTTGAAGGGTTGTCTCATGTGCTTGAAGGGTTGAGCTAGGCTCCTGGGCCCCCGTCTTCCCACTTATTGACAGCTCTGATACTCTAAGGTTTCCATGACTCGTTTTCTAAGGGTTTCCTCATAGATTAGTCCCTTCGTGTCAAGAACTTGTCTTGTGAATATATTTGGAGGTTTTCTAGTGTCTCCTGGTCTTTTTTCAGGCGAGAGTTCAATGCTGGGGGACGGATATTCAAATGTGCATCTCACCTTTGCTGTATATAGGGTGTGGAATGCCCCTTTGTCCAAATTTCTGATGGGTTTCTGGCAACGGATTTGGGGTTATGTCTGCTTGCTCTAAGATCTTTCTCCTTTTCTGATTGAAGAATCTGTCTTCCCTTCATCCTATACATCCTAACCAATGTGACATCTCGATGTCACATTGCTGATGAAATGTCATCTTCTTGAGATTATCTTGAGATGATTTCGGGGCTTTTTAGTGTCCCCGCGGCCCGGTCCTCGACCAGGCCTCCACCCCCAGGAAGCAGCCTGTGACAGCTGACTAACTCCCAGGTATCTATTTTACTGCTAGGTAACAGGTGCATAGGGTGAAAGAAACTCTGCCCATTGTTTCTCGCCGGCGCCTGGGATCGAACCCAGGACCACAGGATCACGAGACTAGTGTGCTGTCCGCTTGGCCGACCGGCTCCCAAACAGCCGAATACTATAATGAAAAGATTAAGTGGTCTAGTGTTTTAATCTAGAAGATTAAGTGATCTACTGTCTTCACCCTCCAGATAGTAGAAGATATTTGCGCAAATGGAAAATATAAATAAGAAAATTAAGAATAGTCAAAATCTAGGAGCATAGGATTCTTGGCAACCCACGTAATTAATCTATTTGTGTTCATTAGTCCTATGAAACATCATAATATTGACGTAGGAGGCGACTTTATACACGCAGTAAACTTCTGACAGAAAAGGGAAGCCGGTCGGCCGAGCGGACAGCATGCTGGACTTATGATCCTGTGGTCTTGGGTTCGATCCCAGGCGCCGGCGAGAAACATTGGGCAGAGTTTCTTTCACCCTATGCCCTTGTTACCTAGCAGTAAAATAGGTACCTGGGTGTTAGTCAGCTGTCACGTGCTGCTTCCTGGGGGTGGAGGCCTGGTCGAGGACCGGGCCGCGGGGACACTAAAAAGCCCCGAAATCATCTCAAGATAACCTCAAGAAGAAGACATAAATTAGGCTTATCACATTCCTCTCACCAATATTTTTTTTTTGCAAACGTATTTTTGAACTGGCTGTACCCGGCCACGCATTGCTGTGGCTCAGGTACATATGAGCCACAGCAGCCTTACCCTGTCCCTCAGTCTTCCCCACTATTCCCCACTCCTTCCCTATCCCCTCGTCCTCCCAACCATTCCCCACTCCTTCGTTCGATGCATTCCCAAATGATCTGATGTTCCCAGCACTGAAAAATAAGAACAGTTAAAAAACGAGATAAAACAGAATAAAATATACTATACTCACGAAATGAACGGTATGTAAACAACACAGCTCAATTCCAACGCAATGTCACACAAAATAATTAAATCAAAATGAAAATAAATCGAAATCTATGAAAATTAAATTTATCAATACAATCAGAAACATTGAAATGGAATTGTGACATATTTGGTATAGCGTGTGTTGCTATTACGTGCAACAGATAGCGCTGTTTAAATAAAAAACATGTTTTTACTTGTCACAGGTGTGGGTTCTATATAGTAGGTATATAAAACCACGTGCGTATTCGAATGGAACATTGTGTCAAAATCTCAAAGCAATCGGGAAGAACTTTCGGAGATTATAGAATGTGTTGCTTTAACGTCCAACAGATGGCGCTGTTTAAAAAAAACGCATGTTTTTCCTGTCACAGGTGAGGCACGTATATAGTAGGTATATAAAAACACGCGCCTATTCGAATGCAACGTTGTGTCAAAATTTCAAAGCAATCGGTAAAGAAGTTTCGAAGATTTCCCTTACGTGAAACACAGTTTAAAAAAAAAACATGTATTTTCCCGTCACAGACGTGACATCTATATAGTATGTATATATAAACCTGCTCGGATGTGAATAGAACGTTATCTTGAGGTTATCTTGAGATGATTTCGGGGCTTTAATTAGTGTCCCCGCGGCCCGGTCCTCGACCAGGCCTCCACCCCCAGGAAGCAGCCCGTGACAGCTGACTAACTCCCAGGTACCTATTTACTGCTAGGTAGCAGGGGCATTCAGGGTGAAAGAAACTTTGCCCATTTGTTTCTGCCTCGTGCGGGAATCGAACCCGCGCCACAGAATCACGAGTCCTGCGCGCTATCCACCAGGCTACGAGGACCCTTGTGGGACCGTTGTGTGAACATTTCAAAGCAATCGGTGAATAACTTTCGGATATTAGCGATTTTGAACAAACGAACATTTCCATTTTGATTTATATAGATTAGTACGTTAAGTGTCAAAATTTAACTAAAAAAAACAAAAACGAGGTTCCCTCTACCTGTTTTCTATTTTTCAAGCTCACGAATTGGTGGAAAATTTAACATAAACAAGGTGAGATATGTTGATATGCAATTAGTGCACTAATTAACCACCAATGACGTAAAAATTGCATGGGCTTTAACTCAAATAAAACCACCGCAATATCGACGCAACGGCCCTCGATACATTAGGATACTTGCGCGTCTTATTAAACCATCACTTCGAAACTCCCGCCTCTCCAAGTCGTAGTAATGACGGCCGTCGCCGCCAGTCGCTATAGTGGCGCTCCGATCGTGATTACATGCTCGCGGTGGGATAAACAAAAGCGCTCTTGCCGCTACTACAACCAGTCGTAGCGCAAAGTTGAAGCGATTCCCCAGTGTATAAGTATCCAAGGAACAGCCAGGATACAAGTGTCCAAAGGAACACATGGAACGTCAAGTAGCGACGGGAAGTAAGTGTAATGGTACTTTTCCCAGTTTAATTGGACAATTAGTGAGCTACGGCTCTGACCTGGCTGGGGGGGGGGGGGGGGGGTGAGAGACGCAGCTGCCAGGCGTAAGACTTGGCACTCTTGCTATCTCTGATAGGCTACAGGAAGCCTCTTGCTACCTCTGATAGGCTACAGGAGCCCTCTTGCTACCTCTGATAGGCTACAGGAGCCCTCTTGCTACCTCTGATAGGCTACAGGAGACCTCTTGCTACCTCTGGTAGGCTACAGGAGCCCTCTTGCTACCTCTATTAGGCTACATGAGGCCTCTTGCTACCTCTACTAGGCTACAGGAGCCCTCTTGCTACCTCTGGTAGGCTACAGGAGCCCTCTTGCTACCTCTGATAGGCTACAGGAGACCTCTTGCTACCTCTGGTAGGCTACAGGAAGCCTCTTGCCACCTCTAGTAGACTACATGAGGCCTCTTGCTACCTCTGGTAGGCTACAGGAGGCCTCTTGCTACCTCTAGTAGGCTACAGGAGACCTCTTGCTACCTCTGATAGGCTACAGGAGCCCTCTTGCTACCTCTGATAGGCTACAGGAGCCCTCTTGCTACCTCTGATAGGCTACAGGAGACCTCTTGCTACCTCTGGTAGGCTACAGGAGCCCTCTTGCTACCTCTATTAGGCTACATGAGGCCTCTTGCTACCTCTACTAGGCTACATGAGGCCTCTTGCTACCTCTGGTAGGCTACAGGAGCCCTCTTGCTACCTCTAGTAGGCTACAGGAAGCCTCTTGCTACCTCTAGTAGACTACATGAGGCCTCTTGCTACCTCTGGTAGGCTACAGGAAGCCTCTTGCCACCTCTAGTAGACTACATGAGGCCTCTTGCTACCTCTGGTAGGCTACAGGAGGCCTCTTGCTACCTCTAGTAGGCTACAGGAGACCTCTTGCTACCTCTGGTAGGCTACAGGAGCCCTCTTGCTACCTCTGGTAGGCTACAGGAGGCCTCTTACTACCTCTGATAGACTACAGGAGGCCTCTTACTACCTCTGATAGGCTACAGGAGTCCTCTTGCTACCTCTGATAGGCTACAGGAGACTTCTTGCTACCTCTGGTAGGCTACAGGTGGCCTCTTGCTACCTCTGGTAGGCTACAGGAAGCCTCTTGCTACCTCTAGTAGGCTACAGGAAGCCTCTTGCTACCTCTAGTAGGCTACAGGAGCCCTCTTGCTACCTCTGATAGGCTACAGGAGCCCTCTTGCTACCTCTAGTAGACTACAGGAAGCCTCTTGCTACCTCTAGTAGGCTACAGAAGGCCTCTTTCTACCTCTAGTAGGCTACAGGAGGCTACAGGATAAAGTTAGAGATTGTAGAAGAAAGGAAATAGCAAAAGGGATAGGCGGACAGGTGATAGAGACCCGGGCACAGCCGGGTAACCCCCTCCTATCCTAGTACTTTACAAATGACAACATTTAAACATACGAATGTTCGTAAACATATCAAATATTTACGTAAATTCTCCAAATGTTTACGTAAATTTATCCATACGATTGTTCTATATATCTACTTCTATATGTAGATATAAATCTACTTTTATATCGACTG
Organism: Procambarus clarkii; assembly: GCF_040958095.1. NCBI lineage: Eukaryota > Metazoa > Arthropoda > Malacostraca > Decapoda > Cambaridae > Procambarus > Procambarus clarkii. The sequence goes on from NC_091155.1 coordinate 14,895,125, forward strand.
TAAATGTTGGACTCTGTCTGATTGGAGCCCATGGTTGATGGGGGAGTTATTCTACTGGTTGATGGGGGAGTTATTCTACTGGTTGATGGGGGATTTATTCTACTGGTTGATGGGGGAGTTATTCTACTGATTGATGGGGGAGTTATTCCCCTGGTTGATGGGGGAGTTATTCCCCTGGTTGATGGGGGAGTTATTACCCTGGTTGATGGGGGATTTATTCTACTGGTTGATGGGGGAGTTATTCCCCTGGTTGATGGGGGAGTTATTCCCCTGGTTGATGGGGGAGTTATTCCCCTGGTTGATGGGGGAGTTATTACCCTGGTTGATGGGGGAGTTATTCTACTGGTTGATGGGGGAGTTATTCCCCTGGTTGATGGGGGAGTTATTCTACTGGTTGATGGGGGAGTTATTGTAGTGGTTGATGGGGGAGTTATTCTACTGGTTGATGGGGGAGTTATTCCCCTGGTTGATGGGGGAGTTATTCCCCTGGTTGATGGGGGAGTTATTCCCCTGGTTGATGGGGGAGTTATTCCCCTGGTTGGTGGGGGAGTTATTACCCTGGTTGATGGGGGAGTTATTCTACTGGTTGATGGGGGAGTTATTCTACTGGTTGATGGGGGAGTTATTGTAGTGGTTGATGGGGGAGTTATTGTAGTGGTTGATGGGGGAGTTATTCTACTGGTTGATGGGGGAGTTATTCTACTGGTTGATGGGGGAGTTATTCCCCTGGTTGATGGGGGAGTTATTCCCCTGGTTGATGGGGGAGTTATTCCCCTGGTTGATGGGGGAGTTATTCCCCTGGTTGATGGGGGAGTTATTCCCCTGGTTGGTGGGGGAGTTATTACCCTGGTTGATGGGGGAGTTATTCTACTGGTTGATGGGGGAGTTATTCTACTGGTTGATGGGGGAGTTATTGTAGTGGTTGATGGGGGAGTTATTGTAGTGGTTGATGGGGGAGTTATTGTAGTGGTTGATGGGGGAGTTATTCTACTGGTTGATGGGGGAGTTATTCCCCTGGTTGATGGGGGAGTTATTCCCCTGGTTGATGGGGGATTTATTCTACTGGTTGATGGGGGAGTTATTCCCCTGGTTGATGGGGGAGTTATTACCCTGGTTGATGGGGGAGTTATTCCCCTGGTTGATGGGGGAGTTATTCCCCTGGTTGATGGGGGAGTTATTCCCCTGGTTGATGGGGGAGTTATTCTACTGGTTGATGGGGGAGTTATTCCCCTGGTTGATGGGGGAGTTATTCCCCTGGTTGATGGGGGAGTTATTCTACTGGTTGATGGGGGAGTTATTCCCCTGGTTGATGGGGGAGTTATTCCCCTGGTTGATGGGGGAGTTATTCCCCTGGTTGATGGGGGAGTTATTCCCCTGGTTGATGGGGGAGTTATTCCCCTGGTTGATGGGGGAGTTATTCCCCTGGTTGATGGGGGAGTTATTCCCCTGGTTGATGGGGAAGTTATTCCCCTGGTTGATGGGGGAGTTATTACCCTGGTTGATGGGGGAGTTATTCCCCTGGTTGATGGGGGAGTTATTCCCCTGGTTGATGGGGGAGTTATTTACGTGGTTCTTAGCAGGCTTCAAACTCAAATGGGAGATAATTACTTCAAGCAAAAAAAAACAGAAAACTCATTGGCTAGCTTCTCACTAACGACCTAATTAGCCAATTTTTGCTCCAGCGAGAAACACACACACACACACACACACACACACACACACACACACACACACACACACACACACACACACACACACACACACACACACACACACACACACTCACTCACACACTCACACACACACACACACACAAACATAAACACACATAAACACACACACACACATATGTGTGAGCGACAGTCTCGCTTCATGCAGGTCGGCGTTCAATCCCCGACCGTCCACAAGTGGTTGGGCACCATTCCTTTCCCCCGTCCCATCCCAAATAATAATCCGCAAGTGCCATATAGGCGTAATGGCTTGGCGCTTTCTCCTGAAAGCTCAATTACTTATATTAACACCATAAAATTCATCTCAAAGGGATAGAGTAGCTTAGGGCAGCGTCTGCGATCCTCTGGAACGTAAATTCGAACCTACGTCACGGCCCCGGTGGATTTCTTCATTTGATCCATCAGACTGTTGTGATTTCTGTGTATAATGTTTCACTAGAGTCTCAAATATGTCAAAATGAACGATACAATTAGGCAAAACCCCCCCAAAACAGTAATTTATGGGAGTTATCAGGGGAAAGCGCCAAGCCATTACGACTATATATAGCACTGGGAAGAGGTCAGGATAAGGATTTGGGATGGGACGGAGGGAAAGGAATGGTGACCCAACCACTTGTGTGGACGGTCTCGGGGGATTGAACGCCGACCTGCATGAAGCGAGACCGTCGCTCTACCGTCCAGTTCAAGTAGCTGGGTATAA
>NC_091155.1:14902554-14922554 GCF_040958095.1 Procambarus clarkii
CTGGCGGGGTCTTGGGGGGTCTGGGGGGGTCTGGGGGGGTCGTGAGGGGTCTGGGGGGTCTGGGGGGGTCTTGGGGGGTCTGGGGGGGTCTTGGGGGGTCTGGGGGGGTCTTGGGGGGTCTGGGGGGTCTTGGGGGTCTGGGGGTGCCTTGGGGGTCTGGAGGGGTCTTGAGGGAGTCTTGGGGGGTCTTGAGGGTCTTGGGGCTGTCTTGGGGGGTCTTGGGGGGTCTTGAGGGTCTTGGGGCTGTCTTGGGGGGTCTTGAGGGTCTTGGGGGGTCTTGAGGGTCTTGGGGGGTCTTGGGGGGTCTTGAGGGTCTTGGGGGGTCTTGGGGGGTCTTGAGGAGTCTGGAGGGGTCTGGGGGGATCTGGAGGGGTCTGGGGGTGACAAAAGGGCATCGTACACTGTTTTCCTGGATGGTCGATAGGCCATTGTTTCAGTGAACTCCTGCCATTTTAACCTTTTACTGTATTGGCCATTTAAGAGCCCCCCCCCCTGCTGAGGCTGATAGACCGCATCAGGGCCCCTGCTGAGGCTGATAGACCGCATCAGGGCCCCTGCTGAGGCTGATAGACCGCATCAGGGGCCCTGCTGAGGCTGATAGACCGCATCAGGGGCCCTGCTGAGGCTGATAGATCGCATCAGGGCCCCTGCTGAGGCTGATAGATCGCATCAGGGGCCCTGCTGAGGCTGATAGACCGCATCAGGGCCCCTGCTGAGGCTGATAGACCGCATCAGGGGCCCTGCTGAGGCTGATAGACCGCATCAGGGGCCCTGCTGAGGCTGATAGATCGCATCAGGGCCCCTGCTGAGGCTGATAGATCGCATCAGGGGCCCTGCTGAAGCTGATAGACAGCATCAGGGGCCCTGCTGAGGCTGATAGACCGCATCAGGGGCCCTGCTGAGGCTGATAGACCGCATCAGGGGCCCTGCTGAGGCTGATAGATCGCATCAGGGCCCCTGCTGAGGCTGATAGATCGCATCAGGGGCCCTGCTGAGGCTGATAGACCGCATCAGGGCCCCTGCTGAGGCTGATAGACCGCATCAGGGGCCCTGCTGAGGCTGATAGACCGCATCAGGGGCCCTGCTGAGGCTGATAGATCGCATCAGGGCCCCTGCTGAGGCTGATAGATCGCATCAGGGGCCCTGCTGAAGCTGATAGACAGCATCAGGGGCCCTGCTGAGGCTGATAGACCGCATCAGGGGCCCTGCTGAGGCTGATAGACCGCATCAGGGGTTCTGCTGAGGCTGATAGATCGCATCAGGGGCCCTGCTGAGGCTGATAGATCGCATCAGGGGCCCTGCTGAGGCTGATAGATCGCATCAGGGGCCCTGCTGAGGCTGATAGATCGCATCAGGGGCCCTGCTGAGGCTGATATACCGCATCAGGGGCCCTGCTGAGGCTGATAGACCGCATCCGGGGCCCTGCTGAGGCTGATAGATCGCATCAGGGGCCCTGCTGAAGCTGATAGACAGCATCAGGGCCCCTGCTGAGGCTGATAGACTGCATCAGGGGCCCTGCTGAGGCTGATAGACCGCATCAGGGGCCCTGCTGAGGCTGATAGATCGCATCAGGGGCCCTGCTGAGGCTGATAGACCGCATCAGGGGCCCTGCTGAAGGTGATAGACCGCATCAGGGGCCCTGCTTAGGCTGATAGACCGTATCAGGGGCCCTGCTGAGGCTGATAGACCGCATCAGGGGCCCTGCTGAGGTTGATAGATCGCATCAGGGGCCCTGCTGAAGCTGATAGACAGCATCAGGGCCCTTGCTGAGGCTGATAGCCCGCATCAGGGGCCCCTGCTGAGGCTGATAGATCGCATCAGGGGCCCTGCTGAGGTTGATAGATAGCATCAGGGGCCCTGCTGAGGCTGATAGATCGCATCAGGGGCCCTGCTGAGGCTGATAGATCGCATCAGGGGCCCTGCTGAAGCTGATAGACAGCATCAGGGCCCCTGCTGAGGCTGATAGACCGCATCAGGGGCCCCTGCTGAGGCTGATAGATCGCATCAGGGGCCCTGCTGAGGCTGATAGACCGCATTAGGGGCCCTGCTGAGGCTGATAGACTGCATCAGGGGCCCTGCTGAGGCTGATAGACAGCATCAGGGGCCCTGCTGAGGCTGATAGACCACATCAGGGCCCCTGCTGAGGTTGATAGACAGCATCAGGGGGCCCTGCTGAGCCTGATAGACAGCATCAGGGCCCCTGCTGAGGCTGATAGACAGCATCAGGGGCCCTGCTGAAGCTGATAGACAGCATCAGGGGCCCTGCTGAGGCTGATAGACAGCATCAGGGCCGCTGCTGAGGTTGATAGACAGCATCAGGGGCCCCTGCTGAGGTTGACAGACCGCATCAGGGGCCCCTGCTGAGGCTGATAGACCGCATCAGGGCCCCTGCTGAGGCTGATAGACAGCATCAGGGCCCCTGCTAAGGCTGATAGACTGCATCAGGGGCCCCTGCTGAGGTTGATAGACCGCATCAGGGGCCCCTGCTGAGGCTGATAGACAGCATCAGGGGCCCTGCTGAGGCTGATAGACTGCATCAGGGGCCCTGCTGAGGCTGATAGACCGCATCAGGGCCCCTGCTGAGGCTGATAGACAGCATCAGGGGCCCGGCTGAAGCTGATAGACAGCATCAGGGGCCCTGCTGAGGTTGATAGACCGCATCAGGGCTCCTGCTGAGGCTGATAGACAGCATCAGGGCCCCTGCTAAGGCTGATAGACAGCATCAGGGGCCCCTGCTGAGGCTGATAGACCGCATCAGGGCCCCTGCTGAGGCTGATAGACAGCATCAGGGCCCCTGCTAAGGCTGATAGACAGCATCAGGGGCCCTGCTGAGGCTGATAGACAGCATCAGGGCCCCTGCTAAGGCTGATAGACAGCATCAGGGGCCCTGCTGAGGTTGATAGACCGCATCAGGGGCCCCTGCTGAGGCTGATAGACAGCATCAGGGGCCCTGCTGAGGCTAAGACCGCATCAGGGCCCCTGCTGAGGCTGATAGACAACATCAGGGGCCCTGCTGAGGCTGATAGACTGCATCAGGGGCCCTGCTGAGGCTGATAGACCGCATCAGGGGGCCCTGCTGAGGCTGATAGACCGCATCAGGGCCCCTGCTGAGGCTGATAGACAGCATCAGGGGCCCCTGCTGAGGCTGATAGACCGCATCAGGGGGCCCTGCTGAGGCTGATAGACCGCATCAGGGCCCCTGCTGAGGCTGATAGACAGCATCAGGGGCCCCTGCTGAGGCTGATAGACCGCATCAGGGGGCCCTGCTGAGGCTGATAGACCGCATCAGGGCCCCTGTTGAGGCTGATAGACAGCATCAGGGGCCCTGCTGAGGCTGATAGACCGCATCAGGGGGCCCTGCTGAGGCTGATAGACCGCATCAGGGCCCCTGCTGAGGCTGATAGACAGCATCAGGGGCCCCTGCTGAAGCTGATAGACTGCATCAGGGCCACTACTGAGGCTGATAGACAGCATCAGGGCCCCTGCTGAAGCTGATAGACTGCATCAGGGCCCCTGCTGAAGCTTGTAGACAGCATCAGGGCCCCTGCTGAGGCTGATAGACTACATCAGGGCCCCTGCTAAGGCTGATAGACTGCATCAGGGGCCCCTGCTGAGGTTGATAGACCGCATCAGGGGCCCCTGCTGAGGCTGATAGACAGCATCAGGGGCCCTGCTGAGGCTGATAGACTGCATCAGGGGCCCTGCTGAGGCTGATAGACCGCATCAGGGCCCCTGCTGAGGCTGATAGACAGCATCAGGGGCCCGGCTGAAGCTGATAGACAGCATCAGGGGCCCTGCTGAGGTTGATAGACCGCATCAGGGCTCCTGCTGAGGCTGATAGACAGCATCAGGGCCCCTGCTAAGGCTGATAGACAGCATCAGGGGCCCCTGCTGAGGCTGATAGACCGCATCAGGGCCCCTGCTGAGGCTGATAGACAGCATCAGGGCCCCTGCTAAGGCTGATAGACAGCATCAGGGGCCCTGCTGAGGCTGATAGACAGCATCAGGGCCCCTGCTAAGGCTGATAGACAGCATCAGGGGCCCTGCTGAGGTTGATAGACCGCATCAGGGGCCCCTGCTGAGGCTGATAGACAGCATCAGGGGCCCTGCTGAGGCTAAGACCGCATCAGGGCCCCTGCTGAGGCTGATAGACAACATCAGGGGCCCTGCTGAGGCTGATAGACTGCATCAGGGGCCCTGCTGAGGCTGATAGACCGCATCAGGGGGCCCTGCTGAGGCTGATAGACCGCATCAGGGCCCCTGCTGAGGCTGATAGACAGCATCAGGGGCCCCTGCTGAGGCTGATAGACCGCATCAGGGGGCCCTGCTGAGGCTGATAGACCGCATCAGGGCCCCTGCTGAGGCTGATAGACAGCATCAGGGGCCCCTGCTGAGGCTGATAGACCGCATCAGGGGGCCCTGCTGAGGCTGATAGACCGCATCAGGGCCCCTGTTGAGGCTGATAGACAGCATCAGGGGCCCTGCTGAGGCTGATAGACCGCATCAGGGGGCCCTGCTGAGGCTGATAGACCGCATCAGGGCCCCTGCTGAGGCTGATAGACAGCATCAGGGGCCCCTGCTGAAGCTGATAGACTGCATCAGGGCCACTACTGAGGCTGATAGACAGCATCAGGGCCCCTGCTGAAGCTGATAGACAGCATCAGGGGCCCTGCTGAGCCTGATAGACAGCATCAGGGGCCCTACTGAAGCTGATAGACAGCATCAGGGGCCCTACTGAAGCTGATAGACAGCATCAGAGGCCCCTGCTGAGGCTGATAGACCGCATCAGTGGCCTTGCTGAGGCTGATAGACAGCATCAGGGCCCCTGCTGTGGCTGATAGACTGCATCAGTGGCCCTGCTGAGGTTGATAGACAGCATCAGGGCCCCTGCTGAGGCTGATAGACTGCATCAGGGCCCCTGCTGTGGCTGATAGACTGCATCAGGGCCCCTGCAGTGGCTGATAGACTGCATCAGGGCCTCTGCTGAGGTTGATAGACCATATCAGGGGCCCCTGCTGAGCCTGATAGACAGCATCAGGGGTCATCTTCTTTGTTGCACCCTCCCCCACCCCCTAGAAAGCAGCCCGTGACAGCTGTCTAACTCCCAGGTACCTATTTACTGCTAGGTGAACAGCGGGCATCAGGATGAAAGAAACATTTTGCAAATTTGTCTCCGCCTCCATCGGGGATCGAACCCGGAACCTCAGGACTACGAATCCGAAGCGCTGTCCACCCAACTATCAGGCGAACTAAACGTAGATGCTTTCCAAACTTTCAAGTATATCTGCTACGACCCCCCTACAACGACCACTGCACATAACAAAGACCTCCCAACAGCGACCACTCCACATAACAAAGACCTCCCAACAGCGACCACTGCACATAACAAAGACCTCCCAACAGCGACCACTGCACATAACAAAGACCTCCCAACAGCGACCACTGCACATAACAAAGACCTCCCAACAGCGACCACTCCACATAACAAAGACCTCCCAACAGCGACCACTCCACATAACAAAGACCTCCCAACAGCGACCACTCCACATAATGACTATTTTAAACGACCCATCATCTCTTCACTAAATGATTTCCACCCTTATATAATGGGAACCCCGATAGCACCGGCCACCTCTTTACTAAAGGACTGACCCCTCTATTGTGACCGTTTACAATAACGACCACATGAAAATACTGACCAGATAAAGCGACCATACCCCCCCCCCCCCTGCTCTTAAAGCTACCGGAATCATACAACTATCTTCATCTACCCATAAAACAGCGCCATTCCCCCATTCCTAGCGGACTGGGAATGGGGGATTCTTCATCAATGTTACTACAATTTCTCCCCCCTGGCCTAGCCAACTATCCCCTTAATCGTTAATTGCCGAGATAACGAGCCGTTGAATGGCTGAAACTTCAATTACTGCTGACTCGTACATAGTCACGCCTGACATATACTCCCTGCTGACCTCTGACCCCTCGACTGACCTGACGGCTGACCTCTGACCCCCTCGAATGACCTGACGGCTGACCTCTGACCCCTCGAATGACCTGACGGCTGCCCTCTGACCCCCTCGAATGACCTGACGGCTGCCCTCTGACCCCTCGAATGACCTGACGGCTGCCCTCTGACCCCTCGAATGACCTGACGGCTGCCCTCTGACCCCCTCGAATGACCTGACAGCTGACCTCTGACCCCTCGAATGACCTGACGGCTGACCTCTGACCCCTTGAATGACCTGACGGCTGCCCTCTGACCCCCTCGAATGACCTGACGGCTGACCTCTGACCCCTCGAATGTCCTGACGGCTGCCCTCTGACCCCTCGAATGACCTGACGGCTGTTCTCTGACCCCTCGAATGACCTGACGGCTGCCCTCTGACCCCTCGAATGACCTGACGGCTGACCTCTGACCCCTCGAATGACCTGACGGCTGCCCTCTGACCCCTCGAATGACCTGACGGCTGACCTCTCGAATGACCTGACGGCTGACCTCTGACCCCTCGAATGACCTGACGGCTGACCTCTGACCCCTCGAATGACCTGACGGCTGACCCCTTGCTTTCCCCTTAGCTGACAGCCCTTATTCCCTGACACAGCCACTAAATGGTATCTCCCCATTTCCCCATTCGTTAAATAGAATTCGAATTATAGTTTTCAATTTTGTAGCATACATTTCAAATATAACATTCAGTATCTAATGTTAAATCGATAATACAGCAGCCAGTATTCAATGTTAATACGATAATACAACAGGCAGTATAAACAACCCATCCTCCTGTTCAGATAGTACCTATTGTGACTATCGTCAAGTCAGAATTCATACATACTTAGCTTTTAGATAGTAAGTATACTGACTAGCGATGAATTCTTTTAAAACAAATGAACCTACAACACAAATGTTCCTAGGCCTAGTATAGTACATATATGTACTATATTAGGCCTCAGATAGCGTGAATTAGGCCTAAGGAGGTTAGGATAGTTTGTTTTGTTTGTCAAAGCAACACAAGTAAACAATTGTTTTCCGGTTATATATATATATATACAATATATATATATATATATATATATATATATATATATATATATATATATATATATATATATATATATATATATATATAACAATATAAACAATATAACAATATAACCCTTTTTTGTAACAAAGTTCAAATAAAGTAAATATATATGTGTACATACAAAAGAATGGGGGTGGTAGGAGAAGATAATATTAGTGTTCAGTGAGAAACCACAAGGTCTCCTCTGAATACTTTTTATTTTCTTCTCCGAGGCTATGGGTCCCCACATTGGCACCAGAGGTGGTACCCTCACAAAGAAAAAAAAAATATATATATATATATATAACCTAATTATCAAAATAATAATAATAGATATATACCAATATAATAATTATATAATAATTATAAATAAGCATTATAATTAAATAATCGACCCCAATAATTCTTAAAAGTTGATAAGAATAAGATTAAAATATTATAACAGATAATGAACAGTTTATATCCCGTCTTGAACAAACTGTAGAGCCAATTGGACTGAAGGGTTGTTAAGGCTCGACAAACTGCCCTTGTAGTTGGCTCCATAAATCAACAGCCAGCTTCGGAGCCAGTATTTACCCAGGTCGTTACTGAATCTAATCTTTTAATTTCAACGATGGGGGGGGGGGGGGGTGGTTGGATAATTAAGGGGGGGGGGGAAAGGCACTAAGACGGAATGACTATGTTGCACTCGGAAGGGATATGGGGACCAGGAGCTGGCACTCGGGCTTGGAGTGAAGGAATGAGGGCTTAAATCTCTTGGAACATCGGGAATCGAACCCCCGACCATGCAAGATGTGAGACCGCGTCACTAAACTTGACTCACTCAGCACACACCTGATTCACTCAGCCCACACCTGACACACTCAGCACATACCTGACTTACTCAGCCCACACCTGACACTCAGCACACACCTGACACACTCAGCACACACCTGACTCACTCAGCCCACACCTGACACTCAGCACACACCTGACTCACTCAGCACACATCTGACTCAGCACACACCTGATTCTCTCAGCACACACCTGATTCACTCAGCACACACCTGATTCACTCAGCACACACCTGACTTACTCAGCCCACACCTGACTCACTCAGCACACACCTGACACACTCAGCACACACCTGACTCACTCAGCACACACCTGACTCACTCAGCATACACCTGACTCACTCAGCACACACCTGACTCACTCAGCACACACCTGACTCACTCAGCACACACCTGACTCACTCAGCACATACCTGACTCACTACACACCTGACGCACTCAGCACACACCTGACACACTCAGCACACACCTGACTCACTCAGCACACACCTGACACACTCAGCACACACCTGACTCACTCAGCACACACCTGACTCACTCAGCACACACCTGACTCACTCAGCACATACCTGACTCACTACACACCTGACTCACTCAGCACACACCTGACCCACTCAGCACACACCTGACCCACTCAGCACACACCTGACCCACTCAGCACACTCCTGACCCACTCAGCACACACCTGACTCACTCAGCACACACCTGACCCACTCAGCACACACCTGACCCACTCAGCACACACCTGACACACTCAGCACACTCCTGACCCACTCAGCACACTCCTGACCCACTCAGCACACACCTGACACACTCAGCACACTCCTGACACACTCAGCACACACCTGACACACTCAGCACACACCTGACTCACTCAGCACACACCTGACTCACTCAGCACACACCTGACACACTCAGCACACACCTGACACACTCAGCACACTCCTGACACACTCAGCACACACCTGACACACTCAGCACACACCTGACTCACTCAGCACACACCTGACTCACTCAGCACACACCTGACTCACTCAGCACACACCTGACACACTCAGCACACACCTGACACACTCAGCACACACCTGACTCACTCAGCACACACCTGACTCACTCAGCACACACCTGACTCACTCAGCACACACCTGACACACTCAGCACACCTGCCAATCAATAATCAAACTACTTCAATCACACAAACTAGTGCAAATGTCTCTTACTGATCAATAATATCAATATTATCCCTTGTGTGGGATTAATATCTGATCAATAATGATGCTATGGGATTAATATCTCCCTCTGATCAATAATGACGCTATGGGATTACCATCTCTCTCTGATCAATAATGACGCTATGGGATTACCATCTCCCTCTGATCAATAATGACGCTATGGGATTACCATCTCCCTCTGATCAATAATGACGCTATTTGATTAATATCTCCCTGTGATCAATAATGACGCTATGGGATTACCATCTCCCTCTGATCAATAATGACGCTATTCCCTACATTCCCCTACTTCAATAACCTCCTCCCTGGTCAATATTCTTGGTAATACTCATCCTCCATTATTGCAATTATCTTCCAGTGATCAATAATCAAGCTAATCCCCCACTCCCTGATAGCGGTCATCTTACCCCTGGATAATACTGTTATTAATCTCTCTCTACTGTCTCCTGGAGCGGTTATCATATTCTGGTCAATACTCATGTTATCCCCTCTTGTGGATAATATTATTCGCTGACACATCTGGTGTCTACGATCTTGCAACGGTAGATACTCGCTCTAGTTATCTAATTTTTAGATATCATACTGAACTCGTTATCATTAAGAAGCAAATGGGCTTATTGGAGCTTTTTTTTTTTTTATAAAATATCCGAAATTGCAAAAATGTTCATTAATTAGCTTTGGTAATTTAACACGCGGTTGAAGTGACTTTTAACGGTGTTAATATTTTGAGTAATGACCAGAGGGAAGTCATTTGCGTTATTGCTACGGGGAATTGCGTATAGAACACTTGAAATAATTACTGCAGTAATATCCAGGTATCAACACCCAGGTACCTATTTTACTGCTAGGTAACAGGGGGGCATAGGGTGAAAGAAACTCTGCCCAATGTTTCTCGCTGGCGCCTGGGATCGAACCCAAGAACACAGGATCACAAGTCCAGCGTGCTGTCCGCTCGGCCGACCGGCTCCCATATAATACAAGTAAATAATGTGATAAAATTGATGTAAACTCAAAAAAACATCAATTTGCTGCAATGAATAATAAAGTAACAATCAAATAGTAGTGAAAAGAAAATTAATATAAGTAAATACTATTACTACCATTACTACTAATAGTAATAATGGGATGATGTCTCAAAGCTGGCAAGTTGAAGTAATTAATTTCGGAGTCTATTCCCTGGAAACACAAACCGAAACTGTCTCTATTTTCCGCTTGTTACAACTTGTAATAAAGTTGTTACATCTTGGCTTAATGTGTTTATGACGTATTAGAACGTTGTTACAACTTGCTATATTGGTTGTTATAACTGGTTAGGAAGTGTTAAAACTTGTTCGAACGTTGTACCAACGTCGTAGTTTCGGTGTGTGTTTGGCGGGTTAACCCTTGCATGATGCTTGCACCACTACCATTGGAGGAGCGCCTGAGCAACATCGCATATAGAAGCTATGATTGCAAGTACAGGACTTGGATTAAACATAGCTAGGAATGCCCGACGGAATCTCTTCCTGGGTACTAACTAACTTCTAGAGGAGCCTGTAGAGGAGTTTGTAGAGCCTGTAGAGGAGCCTTACAAGCGCTCAGCATTTGTAATGAATCAGTTGAGAGGGGAGAACTGCCAGAGAGCTGGAAGAAGCACATATTAACTATATGAAAGGAAATTCCCATATGACTATGAAATACAAGAATGGGTTACACTGCATTTTGCTTGACTGAGAAAAAGCGTTTGACGCTATCCTAAGGGATGCTCTTACACTAATTGGTGTAAGAGTAATTAGCTCTTGATAATTGCTCTTAATAACCCGAGCTGTAATAACGGTTGAGTAACGGATGAGCATTTACATGAGTGACAGAGTGTCAGAGCTGACAGGGGAGGATTAAGAACAGGGAAACCACCGGATTAGCGCAAGAATCTTATTATAGATAAGATAAGAACATAAGAATTAAAGTAACTGCAGAAGGCCTATTGGCCCATACGAGGCAGCTCCTATTTATAACCACCCATAAGTGCTATCTTGTAAGATAACACTTACTTACACACACGAGTGAGTGTGACACTCAACACACTCCCCTGTGTGTTGAGTGGCCTAACCTCTCCCGTGTATTGAGTGGCCTAACCTCACCCGTGTATTGAGTGGCCTAACCACTCAATACACATTCCCACAATGTGAGAGACGGCTGTGTCACAATGTGAGAGACGGCTGCGCAAATCACAGCCTTAAACACCTACAGAAGAGTGCCAAGTGTCTTAGCGAGCAGCAGTACCCGAAGCGGCTGGCGATGGGACGTGTTATACATCGAAGTAGCGCCTCGAAGTCCCGAAGAACGCTGTTGACGGGAAGGTTTATCGAAGTCAGCGTCTGGTGGGACTTCGGCGGGCGAAGATCTGGCCCCCAGGGAAGGGTATGAGGTGGACCCCAGACCCCTTCGCTGGGGTCTGGCTGGACCCCCAGACCCCTCTTCGCTGGGGGCGTCAAGAGCCCTCATCCACAGAAGATAGCGAGAGTGCGTTGGGGACGAAGCCGAGAACGAAGACGTTCGTTGCCAAATTGGTATCATAAAATGATTCGTGATGAATATGGGTCGACAGTTTGGAACAAGGTATCTTTGCCATCCTACAGCGGCACTCTGATGGATAGAACAACGGCCCTGGACAGATGTCTAGCCTTCAAGAGGGAAGAGAATCCTTCAAAATACTAAGAACAGCAAATTATTCAATGGATATCATGCAAGGAATACTGACGGAAAAGATAACACATACACAAGAGATAAAGAATGCATAGCCAGAAAGAATAAAGGAGGAATCAGACGGGAATATAAGATAGGAGGGGATGTAATCAGACCCCAATTATTCAGATATCATAGAGGTCTGGGACTGAAATATATATATATATCTGAATATTTATATATACAAATTGCTGTATGCTGCATTCTCCCCGGTTAAGTGAAGCACCTCTGGCCAGTAACTGAATGGGTGACAATGTGAAGAACCATGCCAATATCTTCTTGGACCTCGACAAGTCTCTTCGTGTTCCATACAAGATCATATCAACACCTGACTACATCCTATATACACAGAGTATATATCATATATCACCTCTTGATAAATTAATGATAGGCGTCAGAGGTAGTCTGACGACTCCAGTAGTCCTCCAGGTTGCAATTCTTTTGACCATATCGTGGCGGAGTGGTTTAGAGCGTGGGTCTGGGGAAATGCATGGGTTCGAATCGTCATCACAGCTCCTCTGGATTTTCTGCATTTGATATATTTTCAAGATATCGAAAGCCTGGCAAAGTTACAAAAGGACTATATTTAATGTTTTTGATACAATAAGAAGCGGTTTTAGAAACAATCAGATTCATTAAAATACAGATTTAGATAATAAATAATACAATAAGATACAGTTTTAGATACAAAATAATACAATAGATACAGTTTTAGATACAAAATAATACAATAAGTTACAGTTTTAGATACAAAATAATACAATAAGATACAGTTTTAGATACAAAATAATACAATAAGATACAGATTTAGATACAATATAATACGATAAGATAGAGATTTAGATACAAAATAACACAATAAGATACAGTTTTAGTTACAAAATAATACAATAAGATAGTTTTAGATAAAAATAATACAATAAGATACAGTTTTAGATACAAAATAATACAATAATAAACAGTTTTAGATCAAAAATAATACAATAAGATACAGTTTTAGATACAAAAAATTACAATAAGATACAGTTTTAGATACAATAAGAAGCAAATGGATCGACAGGCGTTACATATGGAGATTGACACCTAGCAAGACGGGGTTCAAGAGCTGAAGCTCGACTTTGGAATCACTATCAAGTGACGCTAAGAGTGCCCTCACACGCGCGCGCGCACACACACACACTCACACATTCACAGCTGTAACATGTAACAGTTGAGAGGCGGGACCAAAGAGCCAGAGCTCAACCCCCGCAAGGACAATTAGGTAAGTACACACACACACAGGGATCTGGTAGCTGAGTGGACAGCACAAGGGACTCACAATCCTGTGGCCCGGGTTCGATTCCTGGCGACGACAGAGACAAATGGGCAGAGTTTCTTTCACCCTAATGCTACTGTTTACCTATAAGTAAATATGTACCAGGGAGTTAGTCAGCGGCTACGGGTTGCTTCCTGTAAATGTGTGTGTGAAAAAAAATTAGTTGATTGATTGATTGACAGTTGAGAGGCGGGACCAAAGAGCCAGAGCTCAACCCCTGTAAGCCAACCCGTTCTCGCACTTTCGTACAGTCAATATTGACCTATTAAATAAGTGCATATGTGACATACTAATTTATTGTGAATATTTTAGTTTACCTTGAAAAGCTTCATAGAAAACACCGACCTTACCTAACCTTCTTAGTATGTTAAGATAAGCATCTTATTGCTTCGTAATTACAATTATTACTTAACCTATACCTATAATAGATATAATTGTAATTAAGAAGCAATAAGATGCTTATCTTAACATACTAAGAAGGTTACCTACCTACCTTGAGGCTACCTTGAGGTGCTTCCGGGGCTTAGTGTCCCCGCGGCCCGGTCGTGGACCAGGCCTCCTGGTTGCTGGACTGATCAACCAGGCTGTTAGACGCGGCTGCTCGCAGCCTGACGTATGAGTCACAGCCTGGTTGATCAGGTATCCTTTGGAGGTGCTTATCCAGTTCTCTCTTGAACACTGTGAGGGGTTTGCCAGTTATGTCCCTTATGTGTAGTGGAAGCGTGTTGAACAGTCTCGGGCCTCTGATGTTGATAGAGTTCTCTCTCAGAGTACCTGTTGCACATCTGCTTTTCAACGGGGGTATTCTGCACATCCTGCCATGTCTTTTGGTCTCATGTGGTGTTATTTCTGTGTGCAGGTTTGGGACCAGCCCCTCAATTATTTTCCACGTGTAAATTATTATGTATCTCTCCCGCCTGCGCTCAAGGGAGTACAGATTTAGGCTCTTTAGTCGGTCCCAGTAATTTAGATGTTTTACTGAGTGGATTCTAGCAGTAAAGGATCTCTGCACGCTCTCTAGGTCAGCAATTTCTCCAGGTAAGGTTAGATAAGGTCGGTGTTTTCTATGAAGCTTTTCAAGGTAAACTAAAATATTCACAATCAATTAGTATGTCACATATGCACTTATCTAATAAGTCAATATTGACTGTACGAAAGTGCGAGAACGGGTTGGTAAGCACTACTAGATGAGTGCACACCCACACAATCGTCAAGAAGGTTAGGCTCGGCCGGGAATCACGTCGCAATAAGAGGTTAATTTTCGGGTTGCAGGAAGTTAACACAGTCTTCTCGGTAAAGGAACTATTCTGGAGAACTAATTAACGAGGCTCTTTCATCCTGGAATTTAAAGGGGGGTTACAAAAATATTAATTTTTTTTTACAGGACAAAAAAAAATCTAAAAAAGTATAAGCGTTAGCCGTGCTCACCTAATAGTACTAACTGCAGATATAGCTTCTCTGCACAAGGGGGGTAGTAAAGATTTGGCCAAAAATCATAGCCCAGTTGTACTAACATCCCACAACAGTTGTACTAACATCACACAACAGTTGTACTAACATCACACAACAGTTGTACTAACATCACACATAATATCAGTTTTTCAAAGAATTCTTATGAATCCATTTTCCAGTTTTATGGAAAATAATGAACTACACAACCCAAGAAAACATGGATTTAGAGTGGGAAGATCCTGTCTGTCACAGTTACTCAACCACTATGACAGAATCACAGAAGTCTTAGAGAAAAGGCAAAATACAGACATTGTAAGACACAGGGTACAGGGCACAGGGTACTGGACACAGGGTACAGGACACAGGGTACAGGACACAGGGTACAGGACACAGGGTACAGGACACAGGGTACAGGACACAGGGTACAGGACACAGGGTACAGGACATAGGGTACAGGACACCGGGTACAGGACACAGGGTACAGGACACAGGGTACAGGACATAGGGTACAGGACACCGGGTACAGGACACCGGGTACAGGACACAGGGGTACAGGATACAGGAATACAGGACACAGGGTACAGGACACAGGGTACAGGACATACGGTACAGGACACAGGGTACAGGACACAGGGTACAGGACATAGGGTACAGGACACAGGGTACAGGACACAGGGTACAGGACATAGGGTACAGGACACCGGGTACTGGACACAGGGGTACAGGATACAGGAATACAGGACACAGGGTACAGGACACAGGGTACAGGACACAGGGTACAGGACATACGGTACAGGACACAGGGTACAGGACACAGGGTACTGGACACAGGGTACTGGACACAGGGTACAGGACACAGGGTACAAGACACAGGGTACAGGACACAGGGTACAGGACACAGGGTACTGGACACAGGGTACAGGACATAGGGTACAGGACACAGGGGTACAGGACACAGGGTACAGGACACAGGGGTACAGGACACAGGGGTACAGGACACAGGGTACAGGACTCACGGTACAGGACACAGGGTACTGGACACAGGGTACAGGGCACAGGGTACAAGACACAGGGTACAGGACACAGGGTACAGGACACAGGGGTACAGGACACAGGGTACAGGACACAGGGTACAGGACACAGGGTACTGGACACAGGGGTACAGGACACAGGGTACAGGATACAGGGTACTGGACACAGGGTACAGGACACAGGGTATAAGACACAGGGTACAGGACACAGGGTACAGGACACAGGGGTACAGGACACAGGGGTACAGGACACAGGGTACAGGACACAGGGGTACAGGACGCAGGGTACAGGACTCACGGTACAGCACACAGGGGTATAAGACACAGGGTACAGGACACAGGGGTACAGGACACAGGGTACAGGACTCACGGTACAGGACACAGGGTACTGGACACAGGGTACAGGACACAGGGTACAAGACACAGGGTACAGGACACAGGGTACAGGACACAGGGGTAAAGGACACAGGGGTACAGGACACAGGGTACAGGACACAGGGTACAGGACATAGGGTACAGGACACAGGGTACAGGACACAGGGTACAGGACTCAGGGTACAGGACACAGGACACAGGGGTACAGGATACAGGGGTACAGGACACAGAGTACAGGACACAGGGTACAGGACACAGGGTACAGGACATACGGTACAGGACACAGGGTACAGGACACAGGGTACAGGACACAGGGTACTGGACACAGGGTACTGGACACAGGGTACAGGACACAGGGTACAGGACACAGGGTACAGGACACAGGGTACTGGACACAGGGTACAGGACATAGGGTACAGGACACAGGGGTACAGGGCACAGGGTACAGGACACAGGGGGTACAGGACACAGGGGGTACAGGACACAGGGTACAGGACTCACGGTACTGGACACAGGGTACTGGACACAGGGTACAGGACACAGGGTACAAGACACAGGGTACAGGACACAGGGTACAGGACACAGGGTACAGGACACAGGGTAGAGGACATAGGGTACATGACACAGGGTACAGGACACAGGGTACAGGATACAGGGGTACAGGACACAGGGTACAGGACACAGGGTACAGGACACAGGGTAGAGGACATAGGGTACATGACACAGGGTACAGGACACAGGGTACAGGACACAGGGGTACAGGACACAGGGTACAGGACACAGGGTACTGGACACAAGGGTACAGGACACAGGGTACAGGACACAGGGTACAGGACATAGGGTACAGGACACAGGGGTACAGGGCACAGGGTACAGGACACAGGGGGTACAGGACACAGGGGGTACAGGACACAGGGTACAGGACTCACGGTACAGGACACAGTGTACTGGACACAGGGTACAGGACACAGGGTACAAGACACAGGGTACAGGACACAGGGTACAGGACACAGGGTACAGGACACAGGGTAGAGGACATAGGGTACA
Organism: Procambarus clarkii; assembly: GCF_040958095.1. Classification (NCBI taxonomy): domain Eukaryota; kingdom Metazoa; phylum Arthropoda; class Malacostraca; order Decapoda; family Cambaridae; genus Procambarus; species Procambarus clarkii. Next base: position 14,919,625 of record NC_091155.1, read on the forward strand.
TGACACAGGGTACAGGACACAGGGTACAGGACACAGGGGTACAGGGCACAGGGTACAGGACACAGGGTACAGGACACAGGGTAGAGGACATAGGGTACATGACACAGGGTACAGGACACAGGGTACAGGACACAGGGGTACAGGACACAGGGTACAGGACACAGGGTACTGGACACAAGGGTACAGGACACAGGGTACAGGACACAGGGTACTGGACACAGGGGTACAGGACACAGGGTACAAGACACAGGGTACAGGACACAGGGTACAGGACACAGGGGTACAGGACACAGGGTACAGGACACAGGGTAGAGGACATAGGGTACATGACACAGGGTACAGGACACAGGGTACAGGACACAGGGGTACAGGACACAGGGTACAGGACACAGGGTACTGGACACAAGGGTACAGGACACAGGGTACAGGACACTGGGTACTGGACACAGGGGTACAGGACACAGGGTACAAGACACAGGGTACAGGACACAGGGTACAGGACACAGGGGTACAGGACACAGGGTACAGGACACAGGGTACAGGACACAGGGTACAGGACACAGGGTAGAGGACATAGGGTACATGACACAGGGTACAGGACACAGGGTACAGGACTCAGGGTACAGGACACAGGGGTACAGGATACAGGGGTACAGGACACAGGGTACAGGACACAAGGTACAGGACACAGGGTACAGGACACAGGGTACAGGACACAGGGTACAGGACACAGGGTACAGGACACAGGGTACAGGACACAGGGTACAGAACACAGGGTACTGGACAGAGGGTACAGGACACAGGGTACAGGACACAGGGTACCGGACACAGGGTACAGGACACAGGGTACTGGACAGAGGGTACAGGACACAGGGTACAGGACACAGGGTACCGGACACAGGGTACAGGACACAGGGTACAAGACACAGGGTACAGGACACAAGGGTACAGGACACAGGCTACAGGACACAAGGTACAGGACACAGGGTACAGGACACACAGGCTACAGGACCTACTCACAGAAGGAAAGCAACATGTAAAAGATCTGAGAATTATAATATCTGACGACCAGACTTTTAGTGAACATAACCGAGCAAATATAGCGGCGGCGGCGACCAGGACAATGATAGGATGGATTATGTGAACGTTCACATCCCGAGATCCCACAGCAATGTTAATACTATTTAAATCACTGGTGCTGTCCCGTCTTGAGTATTGCTCAGTACTCACTTCCCCCTTCAGAGCGGGAGAGATCTCTGAATTAGAGGGAACATAGAGAACATATTGTCGAGCCTCAGGTCGGGCTCGGAGAGTGGCAAAACTCCCAAAACCTTCTTCAGGTATGATCCAGGTATGATCCTGGGTATTTGAACCTCACAACCCTTCTATAATATATATTTTTAAATTTAAGAATCTTTCCCTACTTGTAATTCAAACTCATTATTATTGTGTACTTTCCCCACAGCACACGAATTATATATATATATATATATATATATATATATATATATATATATATATATATATATATATATATATATATATATATATATATATATATATATATATATATATATATATATATTTATATATATATATATATATATATATATATATATATATATATATATATATATATATATATATATATATATATATATATATATATATATATTAGTATATTTTGGTAGCAGTCTTTCCTGTAGACATATATTATTAAATATGACCGAAAAAGTAAGATTAATAATTCTAACACGAATTTTCTCGATCTTTCTTACGTTTCTTTTCACTGTTGATGGTAATTCAAAGATCAATTCTCCAAAATTCCTTTTTATTTCTAGTCTGACGCGACACTTGAGCGCGTTTCGTAAAACTTATTACATTTTCAAAGACTTTAGTTTACAAACACACAACTGAAACTGAATAGAGCTTACACATCTTCGATTTTATATCTACATTTGGGTGAGGTGGATGAGGTGAAAACAAACTTTCAACAATGAGTATTGAATGGGTATTAAATTCAAACACAAGACAGAACACGAAACAATGGGTATTGAATGGAAGTAATTGTAGAAAGCCTATTGGTCCATATTTCTTGATTCTTCTATATTGGAGCGGAGTCTTGAAGTGGGTAGAATATAGTTGTGCATTAATTGGCTGTTGATTGCTGGTGTTGACTTCTTGATGTGTAGTGCCTCGCAGACGTCAAGCCGTCTGCTATCGCTGTATCTATCGATGATTTCTGTGTTGTTTGCTAAGATTTCTCTGGTGATGGTTTGGTTGTGGGAAGAGGCTATATGTTCCTTAATGGAGCCCTGTTGCTTATGCATCGTTAAACGCCTGGAAAGAGATTTTGTTGTCTTGCCTATATACTGGGTTTTTTGAGGCTTACAGTCCCCAAGAGGGCATTTGAAGGCATAGACGACGTTGGTCTCTTTTAAAGCGTTCTGCTTTGTGTCTGGAGAGTTTCTCATGAGGAGGCTGGCCGTTTTTTTGGTTTTATAGTAAATCGTCAATTGTATCTTCTGATTTTTGTCTGTAGGGATAACGTTTCTACTGACAATATCATTCAGGACCCTTTCCTCCATTTTATGGGCTGTGGAAAAGAAGTTCCTGTAAAATAGTCTAATAGTGGGTATAGGTGTTGTGTTAGTTGTCTCTTCAGAGGTTGCATGGCGTTTCACTTTCCTTCTTATGATGTCTTCCATGAAACCATTGGAGAAGCCGTTGTTGACTAGGACCTGCCTTACCCTACAGAGTTCTTCGTCGACTTGCTTCCATTCTGAGCTGTGGCTGAGGGCACGGTCGACATATGCGTTAACAACACTCCTCTTGTACCTGTCTGGGCAGTCACTGTTGGCATTCGGGCACATTCCTATGTTTGTTTCCTTAGTGTAGACTGCAGTGTGGAAAACTCCGCTCCTTTCCAT
>NC_091155.1:14925054-14937554 GCF_040958095.1 Procambarus clarkii
TCTAACGTCTCTGTGGCTCATGTGGGTACTCAGTTTCCACCTGTGTCCCCTTGTTCGTGTCCCACCAGTGTTAAACAGTTTATCTTTATCTACCCTTGTCAATTCCTCTGATAATTTTGTAGGTAGTGATTATGTCCCTCTAACTTTTCTGTCTTCCATCGACGTGAGGTTCAATTCGTGTAGTCTTTCCTTGCAACTCATGCCTCTTTGTTCTAGGACTAGTCTAGTGGCATACCTTTGAACCTTCCTGAGCTTCGCCTTGTGCTTATCTAGATAATGCCTCCACGTTGGATTGGTCTGATATACGTGACATACAACGTCCTGAATGATTCCTAACACAAATTTCTAAAGGCAGTTCTTATGTTGACGAACCTCGCATACGCCGCTGATGATATCCTTTTCATGTTAGTTTCCGGAGACAGGTTCGGTGTGATATCAATTCCGAGATCCTTTTTGTCCGTTTCCTAAAGGAATTTATCTTACATTTTGTACCTTGTGTCTGGCCTCCTGCTTCCTCTACCTAGTTTCATTATTTTACAAATATTTGAATTGAACTCTAGCAGCCATTTATTAGAAAATTCTCTCAGTTTATCCAGGTCGGCCGAGTCGGACAGCACGCTGGACTTGTGATCCTGTGGTCCTGGGTTCGATCCCAGGCGAGAAACAATGGGCAGAGTTTCTTTCACCCTATGCCCCCTGTTACCTAGCAGTAAAATGGGTACCTGGGTGTTAGTCAGCTGTCACGGGCTGCTTCCTGGGGGTGGAGGCCTGGTCGAGGACCGGGCCGCGGGGACACTAAAGCCCCGAAATCATCTCAAGATAACCTCAAGATAACCTACAATGAGAGGAATGAGAATATACCCCTGGAAGATCATTTACATATATGAGAAATCTTGAGATGATAATGAGGTTATCTTGAGATGATTTCGGGGCTTTAGTGTGCCCGCGGCCCGGTCCTCGACCAGACCTCCACCCTCAGGAAGCAGCCCGTGACAGCTGACTAACACCCAGGTACCTATTTAACTACTACGTAACAGGGGGGCATAGGGTGAAAAAACTCTACCCCATTGTTTCTCGCCGGCGCCTGGGATCGAACCCAGGACCACAGGATCACACAAGTCCAGCGTGCTGTCCGCTCGGCCGACCGGCTCGCCTAACTAGAGAGAACATTTTAGCTGGACCGAATAAATGGTCTCTCGTCCAATCAACAGGATATTGACGGGAAATGGCCAATCACGATTAACCAATTTCAAAGGTTAATTACCGTCAGCAATTATCCCCCACCGGAACGTTTAGTTTGAGTTTGTTTGCTTATGTTTGTTTGTGTACTGGATACACACAAAAATATTCTGTTTGATTCGTTCTTCCTCAAATCTCTGTTGTTTGAAATGCTAGTTTAATATTTTGAATTTATTTAATAATTTATTTTTACTTTTACTTTTTTTTTTTGAGATATATACAAGAGTTGTTACATTCTTGTACAGCCACTAGTACGCGTAGCGTTTCGGGCAGTTCCCTGGAATACGATCCCCTGCCGCGAAGAATCGTTTTTTCATCCAAGTACACATTTTACTGTTGCGTTAAACAGAGGCTACAGTTAAGGAATTGCGCCCAGTAAATCCTCCCCGGCCAGGATACGAACCCATGACATAGCGCTCGCGGAACGCCAGGCGAGTGTCTTACCACTACACCACGGAGACTGTTTAATATTTATTTAATGTTTTATTTTAAATCAATTAGGTCTATGTTTATCATCCTATGTGAACGATTGCTTATGATTCTGATGACTGATTGATGAATAACTGTGGAAAATAATCATCCGTGAATAACTTAAGTATCATTCATGATTACCTCAAGTATCATCCTTGACCTCAAGTATCATCCTTGACCGCCTCAAGTATCATCCTTGACCGCCTCAAGTATCATCCTTGACCGCCTGAAGTATCATCCTTGACCGCCTGAAGTATCATCCTTGACCACCTGAAGTATCATCCTTGACCGCCTCAAGTATCATCCTTGACCACCTCAAGTATCATCCTTGACCGCCTCAAGTATCATCCTTGACCTCAAGTATCATCCTTGACCGTCTCAAGTATCATCCTTGACGGTCTCAAGTATCATCCTTGCCTGGAATCGTATCATACCAGCCTGAAAGCCTCATCATTAATTTAAACCTCAATTTAAACATTTGTCTCAGAATTGAGACCATTAAGCTACGAGCATATATTAAAACAACTAAATCTCACAACCACAGAGAGAAAGAACATAGACGTGATCACTACATACATGATACCGAGCGGAATAGACACGGTGAACAAAGACTTTCATGGAACTGAAAGAAATTTAGACGATACCTGGATACCTGGAAGCTGAAAACTGAAATGAATTGATGAAATGGTATTAAGATTTTGCTTCTTTTGCTTCCCCTACTGCTCTCTGGGTCCACACCACCTGCACCCACCTACCCATAACCTACCCACCACCTACCCATCTACCCACCTGAGACTGGAAATCTCCCAGAATTCTGGAAAAGACAGTCGTCTCTCCAATATTACAAGAAAAGGTTGTCAGACAATAGGCTGTAAATTACAGACGAGCGTCGCTGACAAGCATTTCACGTACAGGCCTTTGAAAAAGTAATCAGATTGGACATTACTGAGCACGTAGAAGGGCTAAAGTAATCAGATTGGACATTATTGAGCACGTAGAAGGGCTAAAGTAATCAGATTGGACATTATTGAGCACGTAGAAGGGCTAAAGTAATCAGATTGGACATTACTGAGAACGTAGAAGGGCTAAAGTAATCAGATTGGACATTACTGAGCACGTAGAAGGGCTAAAGTAATCAGATTGGACATTATTGAGCACGTAGAAGGGCTAAAGTAATCAGATTGGACATTACTGAGAACGTAGAAGGGCTAAAGTAATCAGATTGGACATTATTGAGCACGTAGAAGGGCTAAAGTAATCAGATTGGACATTATTGAGCACGTAGAAGGGCTAAAGTAATCAGATTGGACATTATTGAGCACGTAGAAGGGCTAAAGTAATCAGATTGGACATTATTGAGCACGTAGAAGGGCTAAAGTAATCAGATTGGACATTATTGAGCACGTAGAAGGGCTAAAGTAATCAGATTGGACATTATTGAGCACGTAGAAGGGCTAAAGTAATCAGATTGGACATTATCGAACACGTAGAAGGGCTAAAGTAATCAGATTGGACATTATTGAGCACGTAGAAGGGCTAAAGTAATCAGATTGGACATTATTGAGCATGTAGAAGGGCTAAAGTAATCAGATTGGACATTATTGAGCACGTAGAAGGGCTAAAGTAATCAGATTGGACATTATTGAGCACGTAGAAGGGCTAAAGTAATCAGATTGGACATTATCGAACACGTAGAAGGGCTAAAGTAATCAGATTGGACATTATTGAGCACGTAGAAGGGCTAAAGTAATCAGATTGGACATTATTGAGCATGTAGAAGGGCTAAAGTAATCAGATTGGACATTATCGAACACGTAGAAGGGCTAAAGTAATCAGATTGGACATTATTGAGCACGTAGAAGGGCTAAAGTAATCAGATTGGACATTATTGAGCACGTAGAAGGGCTAAAGTAATCAGATTGGACATTATCGAACACGTAGAAGGGCTAAAGTAATCAGATTGGACATTATTGAACACGTAGAAGGGCTAAAGTAATCAGATTGGACATTACTGAGCACGTAGAAGAGCTAAAGTAATCAGATTGGACATTATTGAGCACGTAGAAGGGCTAAAGTAATGAGATTGGACATTATTGAGCACGTAGAAGGGCTAAAGTAATCAGATTGGACATTATTGAGCACGTAGAAGGGCTAAAGTAATGAGATTGGACATTATTGAGCACGTAGAAGGGCTAAAGTAATGAGATTGGACATTATTGAGCACGTAGAAGGGCTAAAGTAATGAGATTGGACATTATTGAGCACGTAGAAGGGCTAAAGTAATCAGATTGGACATTATTGAGCACGTAGAAGGGCTAAAGTAATCAGATTGGACATTATTGAGCACGTAGAAGGGCTAAAGTAATCAGATTGGACATTATCGAACACGTAGAAGGGCTAAAGTAATCAGATTGGACATTATCGAACACGTAGAAGGGCTAAACTATCCCACCTAAACTGACAGCGTGGATTTAGAAGGAAAAAGTCGCGCCTGACAGCTCTATGACAAGAAATAATAAGGAGACAATAAGTAATAAGTACTGAAATAAGGAAAAAAAAACAGAGCCCTGACTAAACCTCCTTTTCCTAGACGATAAAAAAAGCAATTTTCAATACCTTTTCCTCATGAAACAGCTGTTCCTAACTCTGCAAACACAACTGTGACAAACATGTGAATGCACCCCCCTAACAAACACACGACTACCCCACACACAAAACACCGAACAAATCCCCAATCCAAACAACAAACCCCCAATCCAAACAACAAACCCCCAATCCAAACACCAAACCCCCAATCCAAACAACAAACCCCCAATCCAAACAACAAACCCCCAATCCAAACAACAAACCCCCAATCCAAACACCAAACCCCCAATCCAAACAACAAACCCCCAATCCAAACACCAAACCCTTGGTCAAGATCTAATTAATGTGCTTCTCTTAGCTGAAGGAATATTATATAAGTAGGCGTGGCTCGGGGCTCGTCTCTCGACCTGCTTCAGGGAAATGCTTACTGAATTGTTAATCAACTGCAAATACCTGTTATCATTGTAGCATTTATCGCTCTTGTGCGCTGGGGAACACTGCAAGAGTCGACGTTGGCTTTAATCGTGGCAGTGGGGAAAAATATAAGTTCTTTCTCTTTAATATTTCTTTATTTGTTTGGGAGAAATAGCGAAGGATGACGAGGGAAAGAAGGAGGAGAAAGGAAATTAGGAAGAACAGAGGCGGAAAAGAGAGAGAGAGAGAGAGAGAGAGAGAGAGAGAGAGAGAGAGAGAGAGAGAGAGAGAGAGAGAGAGAGAAGGGGACAGGGTGGAGAGAGAAAGAGAGAGAGAGAGAGAGAGAGAGAGAGAGAAGGGGACAGGGTGGAGAGAGAAAGAGAGAGAGAGAGAGAGAGAGAGAGAGAGAGAGAGAGAGAGAGAGAGAGAGAGAGAGAGAGAGAGAGAGAGAGAAGGGGACAGGGTGGAGAGAGAAAGAGAGAGAGAGAGAGAGAGAGAGAGAGAGACAGACAGACAGACAGACAGACAGACAGACAGACAGACAGACAGACAGACAGACAGACAGACAGATTTATAAAGAAAACAAAAACAGATATATAGAGAAAAAACATCAAAATATCTTATTAACATATATATTTTCTGATTGTGATATATATTATTGTGATATAGTATATCACAATAAACTATATTTTCGTGTCCCCGATAACACAAACAAGAATCATTGGTATATCTCGCTCGTTAAACTCAACCACTTGAACCATCACCACCGTTCATTGTCAATACTTACCTTGTATTATTTAAAAATTAAGATATCTTAATTAAAATTAAGATATCTTAATTAAAAATAAGATATCCTAATTAAAATTATGATATCCTAATTAAAATTATAATATCCTAATTAAAAATATGATATCCTAATTAAAATTATGATATCCTAATTAAAATTATGATATCCTAATTAAAATTATGATATCCTAATTAAAATTAAGATATCTTAAATTAAAAAATATTAGAATTAGGATAAAATTATATAAAAAATTAAGATAATTCTAAATATTGTTTAGAATTAGAATTCTTATCTGCATTACAGCTTGATGTGAGACATCGCCAACCGTTCTCAGTTGATATCATTAGTTCTTAGGTTCTTAGACATGATATCTACTTAGGTTCGTCAACGTGCTACTAAGACAACTACTGACCTTGGCAAAGCGACGACCACAACAGTTGCCTAACTCCTCCTGGATATCATTTTACCACTCAAGAAACAGGTGAAAGAAAAAACGAAAGAAAAGAAAGAAAGAAAGAAACAGGTGAAAGAAAAAAACTACGAATCCTGCCTTAATTTTTCCTTCGTGGACTGATATATATATATATATATATATATATATATATATATATATATATATATATATATATATATATATATATATATATATATATATATATATATATATATATATATATATATATATTACGCTTCTTTTCCATCTCAGCACCACCTAATCACCTTTCCCCTCACTCTCCTATTCCATTTCCCCCCCCCCCCACAACCCCTCCCCCCCCCTTCCCACACCCCCTCCCCCCTCCCCAACCACCCCCACCCCCCCCTCCGGTCTCGAACTCTACACGTTAACAAGATTAACGGCGCCTAACGTGACTTGGGTAATTTACCCTCCTTTTTCTTGCAAGGAAAATGTCTGCCGTCTTGATAATTGAGGATTTGCTCTGACTCCTTCATCAAACTGACGTACGTCAAGGTGTGGGAGACCGGGCCGCGGGTATGGCGGGCACGCAGGTCAAAGGTCACATAGGCAGACTGTTTATTAGAGGTCATAGAGTTAATTTGAGTTTATGGGAGAGTTGATTTGTAAGGTGTAGTTAGGGTGTTAATTCAAAGGTTTTTGTACTGTTGAATCTCAAGGTCATTGGGGTCACAGGGGTCACTGGGTTTCTTTCAATGTTTGCTGATGATGCAACAATTATGAGGAGGATTATGACAGAGGAAGATAGTATGAGGCTACAAGATGACCTAGACAAACTGAATGAATGGTCCAACAAATGGCTACTAAAGTTTAACCCGAGTAAATGTAAGGTAATGAAACTTGGAGGTGGAAACAGGAGGCCAGACACAGGATAGCGGATGGGAAATGAAGTACTTAATGAAACGGACAGAGAGAAAGATCTAGGAGTTGATATCACACCAAACCTGTCTCCTGAAGCCCACATAAAAAAGATAACATCTGCTTCGAGTGCGAGGCTGGCTAACATGAGAACAGCCTTCAGGAACCTGTGTAAGGAATCATTCAGAATCTTGTACACCACATATGTAAGACCAATCCTGGAGTATGCGGCCCCAGCATGGAGCCCGTACCTTGTCAAGCACAAGACGAAGCTGGAAAAAGTCCAAAGGTATTCCCCTAGACTAGCCCCAGAACTAAAAGGCATGAGTCACGAGGAAAGGTTGTGTGAAATGCACCTCACGCCACTGGAAGACAGAAGAGTAAGGGGAGACATGATCACAACCTAAAAAATCCTCAGAGGTATTGACAGGGTAGATAAAGATAAACTGTTTAACACTGGTGGTACGCGAACAAGGGGACACAGGTGGAAACTGAGTACCCACATGAGCCACAGGGACGTTAGAAAGAACTTTCTCAGTATCAGAGTAGTTAACAGATGGAATGCATTAGGCAGTGATGTGGTGGAGGCTGACTCCATACACAGTATCAAATGTAGATATGATAGACCCCAGTAGGCTCAGGAACCTGTACACCAGATAACTAAGAGTCGAGAGGCGGGACCAAAGAGCCAGACCTCAACTCCCCCGCAAGCACAACTAGGTGAGCACACACATTATGGTAATGCCCAAACTGTAGCACTACATCAGCCCTAGACCTGACAACAAGCACAAAGTGGATTTATGTATTCAAGCCGCGTAATTAGGAGGCTGAGAGAGCCAGGGTCGTTACAGCCGCTCTCTAAGACTGTCGCGAGAACCAGTTTCCGGGGGGCGGGGGTCGTAAAGATGCGGATATTATGGATGAAATGGGATCTGGGGTCGTAACGACCGGACGACCATCAAGTTCTGTGTTTACGACAGCCCTGAGTCACTCCCTGCATGGCTAACGGTACGACCCCTCTCTCTCTCTGACACGACCATCCACCACTTCGTCTAAGACGACCATCACTCTCCCTCTCTAAGACGACCATCACCACCTCGTCTAAGACGACCATCACCCTCCTTCTCTAATACGACCACCACCACTACCACCCCCTCTAACACGACCATCACGACCCACAGAATGGTGCATAGAATGGTCGTCCAACGACCCACAGAATGGTGCATAGAATGGTCGTCCAACGACCCACAGAATGGTGCATAGAATGGTCGTCCAACGACCCACAGAATGGTGCATAGAATGGTCGTCCAACGACCCACAGAATGGTGCATAGAATGGTCGTCCAACGACCCACAGAATGGTGCATAGAATGGTCGTCCAACGACCCACAGAATGGTGCATAGAATGGTCGTCCAACGACCCACACAATGGTGCATAGAATGGTCGTCCAACGACCCACAGAATGGTGCATAGAATGGTCGTCCAACGACCCACACAATGGTGCATAGAATGGTCGTCCAACGACCCACAGAATGGTGCATAGAATGGTCGTCCAACGACCCACAGAATGGTGCATAGAATGGTCGTCCAACGACCCACACATTGGTTGTCTTGAGGTTGTCTTGAGATGATTTCGGGGCTTTTAGCGTCCCCGCGGCCCGGTCTTCGACCAGGCCTCCACCCCCAGGAAGCAGCCCGTGACAGCTGACTAACACCCAGGTACCTATTTTACTGCTAGGTAACAGGGGCATAGGGGTGAAAGAAACTCTGCCTATTGTTTCTCGCCGGCGCCTGGGATTGAACCCAGGACCACAGGATCACAAGTCCAGCGTGCTGTCCGCTCGGCCGACCGGCTCCCAAATGATGGTGCATAGAATGGTCACCCACCACCCACACAATGGTACATAGAATGGTCACCCACCACCCACACAATGGTACATAGAATGGTCACCCACCACCCACACAATGGTACATAGAATGGTCACCCACCACCCACACACAATGGTACATAGAATGGTCACCCACCACCCACACAATGGTGCATAGAATGGTCACCCACCACCCACACAATGGTGCATAGAATGGTCACCCACCACCCACACAATGGTGCATAGAATGGTCACCCACCACCCACACAATGGTGCATAGAATGGTCACCCACCACCCACACAATGGTGCATAGAATGGTCACCCACCACCCACACAATGGTACATAGAATGGTCACCCACCACCCACACAATGGTACATAGAATGGTCACCCACCACCCACACAATGGTACATAGAATGGTCACCCACCACCCACACAATGGTACATAGAATGGTCACCCACCACCCACACAATGGTACATAGAATGGTCACCCACCACCCACACAATGGTGCATAGAATGGTCACCCACCACCCACACAATGGTGCATAGAATGGTCACCCACCACCCACACAATGGTGCATAGAATGGTCACCCACCACCCACACAATGGTGCATAGAATGGTCACCCACCACCCACACAATGGTGCATAGAATGGTCACCCACCACCCACACAATGGTACATAGAATGGTCACCCACCACCCACACACAATGGTACATAGAATGGTCACCCACCACCCACACAATGGTACATAGAATGGTCGTCCAACGACCCACAGACTGGAATTAATAAACGATCAAAATCTAGTCTCTGCTGCTAGATCAGTGTTTATATCTATATAATACCTATATTAAATATTTATATCAATAAATCTCTACCTTATCCTCTCTATTGTACAAGTGTTAATTTTATTATATTATATATCAGTGTACTATATTGTTAGATTATTGAAAAATTATTTAAGGGGTATTAAAGTAATGAAGCATAATACATTAGTTTATAACTTCATAAGGTATTTTATAATCTATTGTTGTGCTAGTGGCTACCTAAGCGGGTGAATCGGGCCATATTACTTCATAGTGTTCAAACAATGTTAATTCAAGTGTTCAATGTTCAAAATGTCAATTCTCTCTAGCATTAGGTAAACATCTAAGGGGTTTTATAACACAGATGAGAGACATCTCTGGTGTTGGCTAGCTGCGTTCCCTTAGGTGACTATGGTGGTGGTGTGTGGAGGTCCACTGATTCGATTTGTAATATATTGTGAATTCGAAAGTTTGTTTTAGAGACTTGTAGCTTGTATTTATGCGATTGGGCAAGAAAGAGAGAGAGAGAGAGAGAGAGAGAGAGAGAGAGAGAGAGAGAGAGAGAGAGAGAGAGAGAGAAAGAGAGAGAGAGAGAGGCATCTTAAGCTGTCTCATATCTTTGAGCTTGGCTTTGAGACAACAGAGTGAATCGTCTCATTTATGTTCACACACAGTTTACGATATCAACCAGAAACCCACAAAGATTCCTTCGCTAGATCTTTCTTTTCTATCTCTCTCTCTCTCTCTCTCTCTCTCTCTCTCTCTCTCTCTCTCTCTCTCTCTCTCTCTCTCTCTCTCTCTCTCTCTCTCTCTCTCTCTCTCTGTCTGTCTCTCTCTCTCTCTCTCTCTCTCTCTCTCTCTCTCTCTCTCTCTCTCTCTCTCTCTCTCTCTCTCTCTCTCTCTCTCTCTCTCTCTCTCTCTCTCTCTGTCTCTCTCTCTCTCTCTCTCTCTCTCTCTCTCTCTCTGTCTCTCTCTCTCTCTGTCTCTCTCTGTCTCTCTCTCTCTCTCTCTCTCTCTCTCTCTCTCTCTCTCTCTCTCTCTCTCTCTCTCTCTGGACATATATTATTGGTTAAGTTCAACAAACTGGTTAAGTATAACCTTACAATGCTATAAATTAACCACCAATTAACACAGAGGTTGAATTAAACATCATCATGTTAACTATTTTAGATTAACGCTGAGAATTGTCTACTTTTTATTGAAAGTTTGCGTTGTAATTTTCACTTTGTCTCTTTCTTTCACCTGCGTTTCTGCCATGCTTCATGCCTTCTGTTTCTGCCATTCATTACCAAATTCCATGATATTTCTTTTCTCTATTTCCTTCTTTGTCTCTTTCACCCTACTTCAAACTCTTCCATTCTTCCTTCATCAACAAATCGTCAATATCTGCAGCTTATACAGGCGATGAGTCACAATAACGTGGCTGAAGTACCATCGACTTGAGAATGGTCCAGGACGGACCGAAACGTCGTCGTCCCTTCAATTTCTAGTGTGTGGTCTGGTCAATATCTGCAGCTTCCGATCAAGTCAGCATCAAAAGTCTCTCTCACAAATAAAGTCTTGATACTGATACTGTGAGGGAGACGGTCGGCCGAGCGGACAGCACGCTGGACTTGTGATCCTGTGGTCCTGGGTACGATCCCAGGCGCCGGCGAGAAACAATGGGCAGAGTTTTTTTTTTCCGCCCTATGCCCCCTGTTACCTAGTAGTTAAATAGGTACCTGGGTGTTAGTCAGCTGTCACGGGCTGCTTCCTGGAGGCCTGGTCGAGGACCGGGCCGCGGGGACACTAAAAAGCCCCGAAATCATCTCAAGATAACCTCAAGATCATCTCCCGTCCTATCTTCTCAGAGAGAACAATGATGATTTCACTCTAGCATCATTATCATCATTATCAGCATCATCATCCCTCACCCTCTTTTTCCCCCTATTCTTCTGCCCTATCTACATCACCCTAGTTATAATGAAGGGAGCTGTTGGTTATAATTTGGGAAGAGCTAACTTAACTCATCTCCTAACTTTCTCAGTTCTTTCAACCTTTCCTTCAAGAAAATTTTAGTCACTGTTTCGTAATTAGCCTCTATTACCTATTCCTAATTATCCTATTACATTCTGTAAGTTCTCCCGTCTCTCCTTATTCTCCTCTTCCAAAACAAAGTTTAAAACAAATGCAAACAAAAGAGAATATATACAATACACAGCGTAGTGAATGTGAGAGAAAGCGAATGACGGGGAATTCACGTTACAAGCCGTTCTCGCACTTTCGTATAGTCAATATTGACTTATTAAATAATTGCATATATGACATACTAATTTATTGTGAATATTTTAGTTTACCTTGAAAAGCTTCATAGAAAACACCGACCTTACCTAACCTTCTTAGTATGTTAAGATAAGCATCTTATTGTTTCGTAATTACAATTATTACTTAACCTATTATAGGTATAGGTTAAGTAATAATTGTAATTACGAAGCAATAAGATCCTTATCTTAACATACTAAGAAGGTTAGGTAAGGTCGGTGTTTTCTACGAAGCTTTTCAAGGTAAACTAAAATATTCACAATAAATTTGTATGTCACATATGCACTTATTTAATAAGTCAATATTGACTGTAAGAAAGTGCGAGAACGGGTTGCACGATAATACCAACAATAACAGTCTGCTTGACACAGCTAACATGAAGTGTGAGAGACGATTGTGCTGCTTAATTTTTATGCTGGAATCAGGAGTATTTTTTTTTTTGTAATTTTTTTTGTAATTTTGTTTTCTGATTAAAATTGTTGAATCATGACAATTTGTTCAGACAGATCATTCTCATGAACTGCTATTGAATATAGTAAGATAACGAATGTTATCATGTGCAAGATAGCACAGTCTCCCAAAGTCCTATTTATGAGTAAAATGCCCTTTACAAACGACTCACAACTGATGACGATCAAATTATTCTCTCACAAATGTCCCACTTTCTTCCTATGTTCGAATCGCTTGTAGTG
>NC_091155.1:14942554-14970054 GCF_040958095.1 Procambarus clarkii
ACTGGTACTCCACGGAGTTGGGCCAGGTGCGGAACTTTGAGGATGTTGGCCTTGTACATAACAGTAAGACGAACAACGTCCCGACGGTGTTGCAGGCTCTGATGTTCAGACCGTTCCCACCAGACTTGGTCAAGACTAGAGATAAGCCTTCTAGCCCGTCTCTCCACTTTGTCCAACAGTCTGACGAAAGATGGGGGGCAGGCAATCCAGGAAAGGTGTGCGTACTCAAGATGGGAGCGAACTTGAGCTTCATATAAAGTTTTGCATCCCTTGCTGTCAAGAAGATATGAGATGCGCCGTAGTGCTGTAAGTTTCCTGGCTGCCTTTTTAGCTAGGTTTATCACATGGCTCTTCATTGTCATTGAAGAGTCGATCTTCATTCCCAAGATGTCAAATTCTTCTGTGAACTCTAGGGATTTGCCACCCATTTGCAGTTCTTTCCGATTCGCCATGTGCAGTCTAGTTATCATCATCGCTTGAGTCTTCTCAGCCGCAAATGTGACCTGCCATCTCCTACCCCAGGTAGAAATTGCTGAAAGTTTGTGATTAATGATTCTTGCAGCAGTTAGCATTTCCTCCTTTCTGTATGTAAAGGTTAGAGTACAGTCATCAGCATAGGCTTGAGCTTCAGGAATGAGATGAAGAAGATCGTTGAAATAAACATTCCACAGCAGAGGGCCAAGCACACTACCCTGTGGAACGCTGGCACCAATTGAGTGGCTATCGGATTCTGCTCCATTGAGGACCACCCTTAGAGTCCGTTCTTGAAGGTAGTCTTTTAATAACACTAAGATGTAGCCTGCAATGCCTAAAGCTTGAAGCTTTACTGCTAGTCCAGAGTGACAGACCCGATCAAAGGCTCCTGCTATATCTAGAGCAACAACACAGCTTATCTTGGACTCATCCAGTGACTGATGCCACTTAGAGGAGAGATTTAGCAAAAGATCAGCAGCAGATCGGCCTTTTCTAAAACCATACTGTCGATCACAAATTAGCCGATGACGGTCAAAAAATGATGTCATTTGCTGAGCAATTAATGATTCTAGGATCTTGCCAGTAATGGAAAGCAGTGACACAGGTCTGTAGTTGCCAACTACTGAGCGGCTCTTCTTTTTGTGCACTGGAACAACGTCTGCCTTCTTCCATAAGGAGGGCCAAATTCCTTGAACTAGGCACAGTTGGAAGAGGCGCGTGAGAGGTGGAGCCAACAGGTCAGCGCAGCAGCGTAGTACTCTCGCTGTCTCTGTCTGTCTGTCTGTCTGTCTGTCTGTCTGTCTGTCTGTCTGTCTGTCTGTCTGTCTGTCTGTCTGTCTGTCTGTCTGTCTGTCTGTCTCTCTCTCTCTCTCTCTCTCTCTCTCTCTCTCTCTCTCTCTCTCTCTCTCTCTCTCTCTCTCTCTCTCTCTCTCTCTCTCTCTCTCTCTCTCTCTCTCTTTCTCAGTTATAGAGAACACCCTTAACACGAGGTCACTCTACGTCATGCTAAGTTCGGACTGGAAAAAATAATCTCAACTTCGGACGATATACTTTCCGGCTTTAGAAAACTTAGTGGCATAAACCAGGCAACTTCAAGGTCTGTAGTGCGTGTGTGTGTGTGTGGGGTGGGTGGGTGGGTGCGTGTGTGTGTGTGTGGGGTGGGTGGGTGGGTACGTGTGTGTGTGTGTGTGGGGGGTGGGTGGGTGGGTGTGTGTGTGTGTGTGAGTATGTGTGTGTGTGTGTGTGTATGTGTGTACTCACCTAGTTGTACTCACCTAGTTGTGTCTGCAGGATCGAGCATTGACTCTTGGATCCCGCCTTTCGAGCATCGGTTGTTTACAGCAATGACTCCTGTCCCATTTCCCTATCATACCTGGTTTTAAAATTATGAATAGTATTTGCTTCCACAACCTGTTCCTGAAGTGCATTCCATTTTCCCACTACTCTCACGCTAAAAGAAAACTTCCTAACATCTCTGTGACTCATCTGAGTTTCAAGCTTCCATCCATGTCCCCTCGTTCTGTTACTATTCCGTGTGAACATTTCGTCTATGTCCACTCTGTCAATCCCTCTGAGTATCTTATACGTTCCTATCATGTCCCCCCTCTCCTTTCTTCTTTCTAGTGTCGTAAGGCACAGTTCCCTCAGGCGCTCCTCATACCCCATCCCTCGTAGCTCTGGGACGAGTCTCGTTGCAAACCTCTGAACCTTTTCCAGTTTCATTATATGCTTCTTCAGATGGGGACTCCATGATGAGGCGGCATACTCTAAGACTGGCCTTACGTAGGCAGTGTAAAGCGCCCTAAATGCCTCCTTACTTAGGTTTCTGAATGATGTTCTAACTTTTGCCAGTGTAGAGTACGCTGCTGTCGTTATCCTATTTATATATGCCTCAGGAGATAGATTAGGTGTTACGTCCACCCTCAGGTCTCTTTCACGCGTCGTTACAGGTAGGCTGTTCCCCTTCATTGTGTACTGTCCCTTTGGTCTCCTATCTCCTAGTCCCATTTCCATAACTTTACATTTGCTCGTGTTGAATTCTAGTAGCCATTTCTCTGACTATCTCTGCAACCTGTTCAGGTCCTCTTGGAGGATCCTGCAATCCTCATCTGTCACAACTCTTCTCATCAACTTTACGTCATCCGCAAACATCGACATGTAGGACTCTACGCCTGTAAACATGTCGTTAACATATACAAGAAATAGAATTGGTCCCAGCACCGATCCTTGTGGTACTCCACTTGTTACTGTTCGCCAGTCCGACTTCTCGCCCCTTACCGTAACTCTTTCGCTCCTTCCTGTTAGGTAGTTCCCTATCCATGCTAGGACCTTTCCCCCCACCCCCGCCTGCCTCTCGAGCTTGAACAGCAGTGTTATGTGCGGTACTGTATCAAAGGCTTTTTGGCAGTCCAGAAATATGCAGTCTGCCCAACCATCTCTGTCCTGTCTTGTCCTTGTTATTTTATCATAGAATTCCAGGAGGTTTGTTAGGCATGATTTCCCTGTCCAGAACCCATGTTGATGTTTGTTCACAAACCTAATGTTCTCCAGGTGTGCAACCAGTCGTAGCCTAATTATTCTTTCCAGTATTTTACAGGGGATGCTTGTCAGTGATACAGGTCTATAGTTAAGTGCCTCCTCCCTATCACCTTTCTTGAAGATCGGCACGACATTTGCCTTCTTCCAGCAACTGGGCAATTCTCCTGACATAAGTGACTCATTAAAGATCATTGCCAGAGGCACGCTGAGGGCCTGTGCTGCTTCTTTTAGTATCCACGGTGATACTTTGTCTGGTCCAACTGCTTTAGTTGCATCTAGAGTTGTCAACTGTTTCATTACCTCCTCTGCTGTCACCTCTATATCTGATAGTCTTTCATCTAGGGTAACCCCTTCCAACAATGGGAGCTGCTCAGGCTCGGTAGTGAACACTTCATGGAAACTGGCATTCAGTGCCTCGCTGATTTCCTTGTCACTTTCAGTATATGCCCCCTCTGTCTTCCTTAGTCTTGTCACTTGGTCGTTCACCGATATTTTTCTTCTTATATGACTGTGTAGTAACTTAGGTTGTTTTTTCTGCTTTGATCGCAATATCGTTCTCATAGTCCCTTTCCGATGTTCGTCTTATGTTAATGTAATCGTTCCTAGCTCTGATGTATCTGATCCTGTTGTCCTCTGTCCTTTGTCTTCTGTACTTCCTCCACTCCCGCCTGCTGGCCATTTTTGCTTCCTGACACTGTCTATTAAACCATGGGTTATTATATTCCTTCTTATTTTTTCCCTTTACCGTTGGTATAAATCTCTCTTCGGCCTCCTGGCATTTCTGTATGACTAGGTCCATCATATCTTGGACTGTTTCTCCTCTAATTTCTTCCTCCCACTGCACTTCACCTAGATAGTCCCTTATCCTCTTATAGTCCCCTTTCCTGTAGTCAGCTCTCCTTTCCCGGATCTCTTGTCCCATGGTCATAAGTTTGAATTCTATCATGTAGTCAAAGACTAGGACACAATGGTCACTGGCCCCTAGAGGTATTTCATGCTCTAAATTCTCGATATCTTCTACGTTCTGGGTGAAAATCAGGTCTAATAGGCTCGGTGCATCTCCTCCTCTTTCCCTTGTGTCTTCCTTCACATGTTGTGTCAGGAAATTCCTGTCTATAACATCTACTAATTTTGCTCCCCACGTTTCGTCCCCTCCATGGGGATTCCTTGATTCCCAATTTATCTCTCCATGATTTAGGTCCCCCCATGATCAGCAGCTTCGCTCTCATTCTGTAGGCTAGTGTTGCTGCCTTCTGCAGTTCATCTATACATGCTTTGTTGTTGTCATCATACTCCTGCCTGGGTCTTCTACTGTTTGGTGGGGGATTGTAGATTACCAAGATCACAATCTTCCTCCCATCTACTGTCAGAGTTCCATGTATGAAGCTTGTGCACTCATTGGTAACTCGATTTCCCAGGTCTTCAAACTTCCATTTCCGCTTTATTAGGAGTGCTACTCCCCCTCCCTGTCTCTGTGTCCTCTCTTTTCGTATCACCTGGTACCCTTCAGGAAAGATTGCATCTGAGATCATGTCATTAATTTTAGTTTCCACAATTGCAACTATGTCAGGATCTGCTTCAATGGGAGCTGCTATGGGAGCTGTATGTGTGTGTGTGTGTGTGTGTGTGTGTGTGTGTGTGTGTGTGTGTGTGTGTGTGTGTGTGTGTGCGTGCAAGAGGAGACAGCTCCACACATATGCAAACGCTCATTTACTTGTTAAATCTGAGACAAGGGTTGTTGAGTCCTCACGGAAGAGGAGGGGGAAGAGGAGAGGGGGAAGAGAAGGGGAAGAGAAGGAGGGGAAAGAGGAGAAGAGGGAGAAGAAACAAGAGGCTAAGAGCAAGTAGAGAATCAAAAGTAGAAACATAAAAAGAAAAACTGAACAATAACATGCAATATGACACTAAAGAGCGAACCATACCAAAAATGATCATTCGAAACGAGAATAAGAGAAAGATGTGGATTAAGAAGAGAAGAACTAGTAGAAGGAGAAGAGAAACTAAGAAGCGAAGGACATCTCGACCAACCAACCCACTTTTCATCTTGCTAATTAAGTGCTGTCTACATTAACTTCCACATTATGCAAATCCGTATGAGCTCCGTCTTAATCCAAATCAGACGTGTGATAACGTCCGTCGGACTTGACCGGGATCTTCACCAACGCCTGGTCTAAGTCTTAACTCGAATTTTGCGTAAATCGAGACAAATGGAAAATTTCGGAACACACGCATAGACATGAACACGTTTAAAAATATATCTATATATATCTATAGTATAAGAGATAGTGGCTGGATATCTGTGCAAAGTTAGAGCTTAGATTCTTGGAGGTAACCTCGCCGAAATTGGCAGGGGGAATGGTCTGGGGTATGGGATTAACATAGGCTGATCAGCGTCGCACGAATTCGAAACAGGAATAGGAAAGTGTGTCAGGATCATATTCACACCCCCAACAGGTTATCTTGAGGTTATCATGAGATGATTGCGGGGGCTTTTTAGTGTCCCCGCGGCCCGGTCCTCGACCAGGCCTCCACCCCCAGGAAGCAGCCCGTGACAGCTGACTAACACCCAGGTACCTATTTTACTGCTAGGTAACAGGGGCATAGGGTGAAAGAAACTTTGCCCATTGTTTCTCGCCGGCGCCTGGGATCGAACCCAGGACCACAGGATCACAAGTCCAGCGTGCTGTTCGCTTCGACGGCACTCGAAGATTTGACATAACCAAAGCACTATATACCGAACACTCTCCGCGAACTACTAAAACCCAGCTCACACTCCTGGATGTGTGACGAAATCCTTAAAGAGAGGTTGTTGATGTTTTAAATTCCAGCTACACGGAACAAAAAGTTCCAAATAGCACAGGCTATGGCGAGCCCGTAGTAGACTTGTTAAAGAGATGTTGTCTTACCTATACACTAATATCGCTGGAGCGAATAGAGCCGTTGTGGGTGTGTGAATATATAGACGCCATGCGTTCCCTTCAAGGCGATTCTCTTGTTCTGGGGAGAGTTCTTCGTGAACAAGTTGATGTTCTCCATGTGGTAGGGGGCCACGTAGTAGGGGTCATGTGGTAGGTCACTGTTGGCATAAGTATTGACAACATTCCACTTGTTCCTATCAAAGCACTCGCTACTGCCATTAAACCACATTCCTACGCTTGTTCCCTTAGTGTCGACTTGCCCAATCACTTGGACTGGACGGTAGAGCGACGGTCTCGCGTCATGCAGGTCGGCGTTCAATCCCCCGACCGTCCACACAAGTGGTTGGGCACTATTCCATTCCCCCGTCCCATCCCAAATCGTATAGGAACTGGTTTTCAAATTGGTTATATGGTGTACTGGCAAGTTCACTGTTAACTGTGATAGTGTACTGACAGGTTCACTGTTAACTGTGATAGTGTACTGGGAAGTTCACTGTTAACTGTGATAGTGTACTGGCAAGTTCACTGTTAACTGTGATAGTGTACTGACAAGTTCACTGTTACTGTGATAGTGTACTGACAAATTCACTGTTAACTGTGATAGTGTACTGACAAGTTCACTGTTAATTTTGATAGTGTACTGACAAGTTCACTGTTACTGTGATAGTGTACTGACAAATTCACTGTTAACTGTGATAGTGTACTGACAAGTTCACTGTTAACTGTGATAGTGTACTGACAAATTCACTGTTAACTGTGATAGTGTACTGACAAGTTCACTGTTACTGTGATAGTGTACTGACAAGTTCACTGTTAACTGTGATAGTGTACTGGCAAGTTCACTGTTAACTGTGATAGTGTACTGGCAAGTTCACTGTTAACTGTGATAGTGTACTGACAAATTCACTGTTAACTGTGATAGTGTACTGACAAGTTCACTGTTACTGTGATAGTGTACTGACAAGTTCACTGTTAACTGTGATAGTGTACTGGCAAGTTCACTGTTAACTGTGATAGTGTACTGACAAATTCACTGTTAACTGTGATAGTGTACAGACAAGTTCACTGTTACTGTGATAGTGTACTGACAAGTTCACTGTTAACTGAGATAGTGTACTGGCAAGTTCACTGTTAACTGTGATAGTGTACTGGCAAGTTCACTGTTACTGTGATAGTGTACTGACAAGTTCACTGTTACTGTGATAGTGTACTGACAAGTTCACTGTTAACTGTGATAGTGTACTGGCAAGTTCACTGTTAACTGTGATAGTGTACTGGCAAGTTCACTGTTAACTGTGATAGTGTACTGACAAGTTCACTGTTACTGTGATAGTGTACTGACAAGTTCACTGTTAACTGTGATAGTGTACTGGCAAGTTCACTGTTAACTGTGATAGTGTACTGGCAAGTTCACTGTTAACTGTGATTGTGTACTGGCAAGTTCACTGTTAACTGTGATAGTGTACTGGAAAGTTCACTGTTAACTGTGACAGTGTACTGACAAGTTCACTGTTAACTGTGATAGTGTACTGACAAGTTCACTGTTAACTGTGATAGTGTACTGACAAGTTCACTGTTACTGTGATAGTGTACTGACAAATTCACTGTTAACTGTGATAGTGTACTGACAAGTTCACTGTTACTGTGTAAGTGTACTGACAAGTTCACTGTTAACTGTGATAATGTACTGGCAAGTTCACTGTTACTGTGTAAGTGTACTGATAAGTTCACTGTTACTGTGTAAGTGTACTGACAAGTTCACTGTTACTGTGATAGTGTACTGACAAGTTCACTGTTAACTGTGATAGTGTACTGACAAGTTCACTGTTAACTGTGATAGTGTACTGGAAAGTTCACTGTTAACTGTGATAATGTATTGACAAGTTCACTGTTAACTGTGATAGTGTACTGACAAGTTCACTGTTAACTGTGATAATGTACTGGAAAGTTCACTGTTAACTGTGATAATGTATTGACAAGTTCACTGTTACTGTGATAGTGTACTGACAAGTTCACTGTTACTGTGATAGTGTACTGACAAGTTCACTGTTAACTGTGATAGTATACTGACAAGTTCACTGTTAACTGTGATAGTGTACTGGCAAGTTCACTGTTATCTGTGATAGTGTACTGGCAAGTTCACTGTTACTGTGTAAGTGTACTGACAAGTTCACTGTTACTGTGTAAGTGTACTGACAAATTCACTGTTAACTGTGATAATGTACTGGCAAGTTCACTGTTACTGTGTAAGTGTACTGATAAGTTCACTGTTACTGTGTAAGTGTACTGACAAGTTCACTGTTAACTGTGATAATGTACTGGCAAGTTCACTGTTACTGTGTAAGTGTACTGATAAGTTCACTGTTACTGTGTAAGTGTACTGACAAGTTCACTGTTAACTGTGATAGTGTACTGGCAAGTTAACTGTTAACTGTGATAGTGTACTGGCAAGTTCACTGTTAACTGTGATAATGTACTGGAAAGTTCACTGTTAACTGTGATAGTGTATTGACAAGTTCACTGTTACTGCGATAGTGTACTGACAAATTCACTGT
This sequence comes from Procambarus clarkii, assembly GCF_040958095.1. Lineage (NCBI taxonomy): Eukaryota > Metazoa > Arthropoda > Malacostraca > Decapoda > Cambaridae > Procambarus > Procambarus clarkii. Next base: position 14,951,040 of record NC_091155.1, read on the forward strand.
TAACTGTGATAGTGTACTGACAAGTTCACTGTTACTGTGATAGTGTACTGACAACTTCACTGTTAACTGTGATAGTATACTGACAAATTCACTGTTAACTGTGATAGTGTACTGACAAGTTCACTGTTACTGTGATAGTGTACTGACAAGTTCACTGTTAACTGTGATAGTGTACTGGCAAGTTCACTGTTAACTGTGATAGTGTACTGGCAAGTTCACTGTTAACTGTGATAGTGTACTGACAAATTCACTGTTAACTGTGATAGTGTACTGACAAGTTCACTGTTACTGTGATAGTGTACTGACAAGTTCACTGTTAACTGTGATAGTGTACTGGCAAGTTCACTGTTAACTGTGATAGTGTACTGACAAATTCACTGTTAACTGTGATAGTGTACTGACAAGTTCACTGTTACTGTGATAGTGTACTGACAAGTTCACTGTTAACTGTGATAGTGTACTGGCAAGTTCACTGTTAACTGTGATAGTGTACTGGCAAGTTCACTGTTACTGTGATAGTGTACTGACAAGTTCACTGTTACTGTGATAGTGTACTGACAAGTTCACTGTTAACTGTGATAGTGTACTGGCAAGTTCACTGTTAACTGTTATAGTGTACTGGCAAGTTCACTGTTAACTGTGATAGTGTACTGACAAGTTCACTGTTACTGTGATAGTGTACTGACAAGTTCACTGTTAACTGTGATAGTGTACTGGCAAGTTCACTGTTAACTGTGATAGTGTACTGGCAAGTTCACTGTTAACTGTGATAGTGTACTGGCAAGTTCACTGTTAACTGTGATAGTGTACTGGAAAGTTCACTGTTAACTGTGACAGTGTACTGACAAGTTCACTGTTAACTGTGATAGTGTACTGACAAGTTCACTGTTAACTGTGATAGTGTACTGACAAGTTCACTGGTACTGTGATAGTGTACTGACAAATTCACTGTTAACTGTGATAGTGTACTGACAAGTTCACTGTTACTGTGTAAGTGTACTGACAAGTTCACTGTTAACTGTGATAATGTACTGGCAAGTTCACTGTTACTGTGTAAGTGTACTGATAAGTTCACTGTTACTGTGTAAGTGTACTGACAAGTTCACTGTTACTGTGATAGTGTACTGACAAGTTCACTGTTAACTGTGATAGTGTACTGACAAGTTCACTGTTAACTGTGATAGTGTACTGGAAAGTTCACTGTTAACTGTGATAATGTATTGACAAGTTCACTGTTAACTGTGATAGTGTACTGACAAGTTCACTGTTAACTGTGATAATGTACTGGAAAGTTCACTGTTAACTGTGATAATGTATTGACAAGTTCACTGTTACTGTGATAGTGTACTGACAAGTTCACTGTTACTGTGATAGTGTACTGACAAGTTCACTGTTAACTGTGATAGTATACTGACAAGTTCACTGTTAACTGTGATAGTGTACTGGCAAGTTCACTGTTAACTGTGATAGTGTACTGGCAAGTTCACTGTTACTGTGTAAGTGTACTGACAAGTTCACTGTTACTGTGTAAGTGTACTGACAAGTTCACTGTTAACTGTGATAATGTACTGGCAAGTTCACTGTTACTGTGTAAGTGTACTGATAAGTTCACTGTTACTGTGTAAGTGTACTGACAAGTTCACTGTTAACTGTGATAATGTACTGGCAAGTTCACTGTTACTGTGTAAGTGTACTGATAAGTTCACTGTTACTGTGTAAGTGTACTGACAAGTTCACTGTTAACTGTGATAGTGTACTGGCAAGTTAACTGTTAACTGTGATAGTGTACTGGCAAGTTCACTGTTAACTGTGATAATGTACTGGAAAATTCACTGTTAACTGTGATAGTGTATTGACAAGTTCACTGTTACTGCGATAGTGTACTGACAAATTCACTGTTAACTGTGATAGTGTACTGACAAGTTCGCTGTTACTGTGATAGTGTACTGACAACTTCACTGTTAACTGTGATAGTATACTGACAAGTTCACTGTTAACTGTGATAGTATACTGACAAGTTCACTGTTAACTGTGATAGTGTACTGGCAAGTTCACTGTTAACTGTGATAGTGTACTGGCAAGTTCACTGTTACTGTGTAAGTGTACTGACAAGTTCACTGTTAACTGTGATAATGTACTGGCAAGTTCACTGTTACTGTGTAAGTGTACTGATAAGTTCACTGTTGCTGTGTAAGTGTACTGACAAGTTCACTGTTAACTGTGATAATGTACTGGCAAGTTCACTGTTACTGTGATCATCTGCTGCACTGTCCGAGGGCTCTGCTCCCACACCTTCTCCTTTAAGCCTAACTTGTGTCCCCCCCCCTCTCTTTCTCTCTCTCTCTCTCTCTCTCTCTCTCTCTCTCTCTCTCTCTCTCTCTCTCTCTCTCTCTCTCTCTCTCTCTCTCTCTCTCTCTCTGTCTCTCTCTGTCTCTCTCTGTCTCTCTCTCTGTCTCTCTCTCTCTCTCTCTCTCTCTCTCTCTCTCTCTCTCTCTCTCTCTCTCTCTCTCTCTCTCTCTCTCTCTCTCTCTCTCTCTCTCTCTCTCTTTCTCTCTCTCTCTCTCTCTCTCTCTCTCTCTCTCTCTCTCTCTCTCTCTCTCTCTCTCTCTCTCTCTCTCTCTCTCTCTCTCTCTCTCTCTCTCTCTTGGTCTCTGTGTCTCTCTATCTGTCTGTCTGTCTGTCTCTCTCTCTCTCTCTCTCTCTCTCTCTCTCTCTCTCTCTCTCTCTCTCTCTCTCTCTTGGTCTCTGTGTCTCTCTATCTGTCTGTCTGTCTGTCTGTCTGTCTCTCTCTCTCTCTCTCTCTCTCTCTCTCTCTCTCTCTCTCTCTCTCTCTCTCTCTCTCTCTCTCTCTCTCTCTCTCTCTCTCTCTCTCTCTCTCTCTCTGTCTCTCTCTCTCTCTCTCTCTCTCTCTCTCTCTCTCTCTCTCTCTCTCTCTCTCTCTCTCTCTCTGTCTCTGTCTCTGTCTCTGTCTCTCTCTCTCTCTCTCTCTCTCTCTCTCTCTCTCTCTCTCTCTCTCTCTCTCTCTCTCTCTCTGTCTCTCTCTCTGTCTCTCTGTCTCTCTCTCTCTCTCTCTCTCTCTCTCTCTCTCTCTCTCTCTCTCTCTCTCTCTCTCTCTCTCTCTCTCTCTCTCTCTCTCTCTCTCTCTCTCTCTCTTTCTCTCTCTCTCTTTCTCTCTCTCTCTTTCTCTCTCTCTCTTTCTCTCTCTCTCTCTCTCTCTGTCTCTGTCTCTCTCTCTCTCTCTCTCTCTCTCTCTCTCTCTCTCTCTCTCTCTCTCTCTCTCTCTCTCTCTCTCTCTCTCTCTCTCTCTCTCTCTCTCTGTCTCTCTCTCTGTCTCTCTTTCTTTCTCTCTCTCTCTCTCTCCCTCTCTCCCTCTCTCCCTCTCTCACATTGACAGGGAGAAATAACTGACCAATAGGTACAAGAGGTCTTAGGGGACAGGTAGCCTTGTAACATGTCTCACAAGAACAATTAACAAATATTGGAGTCGATAGTTTAAACATTATTTCATTTTCTTTATTAGATAGATGGTCCTAACTAGGGTTCCCTAGTTAAGATAAAGTGAATTGATGATTTACGTGACAAGGACAAGAGGGCAGTACTTATATTCAAAGAGCATTTCACTCTGATATACTTTGACTTTCATCCTTAATAAACCTTCAATCTCTATTCAATCGATCCTACGTATTTTATTCTACTGTTGAGGTCTTTAATCGGTGTCTTTTGCTGTGGATTAGTAATCACACTTAGCGGATTAGCAAGGTTGAAACATAGTTTGCGATATCGTTATCTCGTGTGTGTGTGTTATCACCTAACCTGGCTATTGCAAGCACAGGCATAAGGTGTGAGTTCTTCCCTGTTCTTATTGTTATGCTGTTCTGCTGTTCCTCTGTTCTGCTGTTCCGCTGTTCTGCTGTGTTCATCACATAACGCCGCTGGTCCAGATGGCTCAAACTAGGTCATAGATGATCTAGAACGGTCATAAGAGAAAGGAGCCAGGTCATGGGGGATCTAGAGGCGCCTCGGGGAATCGAGTGACGACATGGAGGATTTAGTGAGGTTGATAAGATTCGATCGAGGTCTTGTATGTAGGATCGAGTGAAGTCATATAGAATCGAACGATGTCACGGGGGATTGAGCAGGGTCACAGGGGGATTGAGCAAGGTCGTGTAGAGTCAAGCGAGATCATAAAGAATGGAGATATATCACATTATATCGAGAAAGACCATTGGGGATTGAGCAAGGTCACGTAGGCTTGACCGTTGTCACAGGGGGACTGAACGAGGTGTTACACCAATTAACTATTACAGACCCCTTAAATATCCCCCCCCCCCTTAGGCCTAACCCCTAAGCCAGCCTATTACTAAATAAAATAAGTTTTTTTTAAACCCTTGTCATCCATGTGGAGCCGGTCGGCCGAGCGGACAGCACACTGGACTTGTGATCCTGTGGTCCTGGGTTCGATCCCAGGCGCCGGCGAAAAACAATGGGCAGAGTTTCTTTCACACTATGCCCCCCCTGTTACCTAGCAGTAAAATAGGTACCTGGGTGTTAGTCAGCTGTCAAGGGCTGCTTCCTGGGGGTGGAGGCCTGGTTGAGGACCGGGCCACGGGACACTAAAGCCCCGAAATCATCTCAAGATAACCTCAAGTGGGGGGTGGGGGGGGGGAGGGAAGGGAATTATCAGGAGAGAGCGCCAAGTCATTACGACTATATAGCACTGGGAAGGGGTCAGGATAAGGATTTGGGGATGGGACGTAGGGAAAGGAATGGTGTCCCAACCAATTGGACAGTCGGGGATTGAACGCCGACCCGGGGGTGGGGGGGGGGAGAGGCGTGTGTGGGGTGGGGGTGTGTTGGTGTGGGGGTGGGGGGGGTATGGGGGAAGGGGGGGGGGTGTACACAGCTAACGTAAATAAAGGGGAATCCCAAGAAACAGTTTTTTGTTTGTTTGTAAATAATATCTATTAAAAAAATGTTGAAAGGTTGTAACAGATGACGCGGCTGAAGATAAACTTCAGAATTAAAATCTTCTGGAGTTCGTCCACAGCTTGCCTCTAAATCTTGTTTCCAACTTGTGTCAGAGTCCTTGGGTAGTCTGAATACGCACGCACACGCACACACGCATACCAAAGAAGTGTGTGTGAGGAACTCAACAAGACGTCCAGGAGGTCTTCACAATAGAACAAGGTGAGGTCACTGCGCTAGGAGAGGTGGCAGTAAACCAGGCGGCCTTGGAAGGGTTCGAAATTACGAGAGAGGAGGTCAAGAGACACCTGCTGGATCTGGATGTTAGAAAGGCTGTTGGTCCAGACGGGATCTCACCATGGGTACTGAAAGAGTGTGCAGAGGCACTTTGCTTGCCACTCTCCATAGTGTATAGTAGGTCACTGGAAACGGGAGACCTACCAGAAGTATGGAAGACTGCTAATGTAGTACCAATATTTAAAAAGGGTGACAGACAAGAGGCACTGAACTACAGGCCAGTGTCCTTAACTTGTATACCATGCAAGGTGATGGAGAAGATCGTGAAAAAAACCTGGTTACACATCTGGAGAGAAGAGACTTCGTGACAACCCATCAACATGGGTTCAGGGAGGATAAATCTTGCCTTACAGGCTTAATAGAATTCTATGATCAGGTGACAAAGATTAAGCAAGAAAGAGAAGGATGAATAGAATGCATTTTCTTGGATTTTCTTGGCTTCCTAAACAATAGGAAGCAGAGAGTTACGGTGCGGGGTGAGACCTCAGATTGGCGTGAAGTCACCAGTGGAGTCCCACAGGGCTCTGTACTCGGACCTATCCTGTTTCTGATATACGTAAATGATCTCCCAGAGGGTATAGATTCATTTCTCTTAATGTTTGCTGACGACGCCAAAATAATAAGAAAGATTAAGACAGAGGAGGACAGCTTGAGGCTTCAAGAAGACCTGGACAAACTGAAGGAATGGTCCAACAAATGGCTGTTAGAGTTTAACCCAAGCAAATGTAATGTAATGAAGATAGGTGTAGGAAGCAGGAGACCAGATACAAGGTATCATTTGGGAGATGAAATACTTCAAGAGTCAGAGAGAGAGAAAGACCTGGGGGTTGATATCACGCCAGACCTGTCCCTGAAGCTCATATCAAGAGGATAACATCAGCGGCATGTGCCAGGTTGGCTAACATAAGAACAACCTTTAGAAACTTGTGTAAGGAATCATTTAGAACTTTGTATACCACATATGTCAGACCAATCCTGGAGTATGCAGCCCCAGCATGGAGTCCATATCTAGTCAAGGATAAGATTAAACTGGAAAAGGTTCAAAGGTTTGCCACGAGACTAGTACCCGAGCTGAGAGGTATGAACTACGAGGAGAGACTACGGGAATTGAACCTCACTTCGTTGGAAGACAGAAGAGTTAGAGGGGACATGATCACCACATACAAGATTCTGAAATGAATTGATGAAGTAGATAAATACAGACTATTTAACACAAGGGGCACACGCACTAGGAGACACAGGTGGAAATGGAGTGTCCAAATGAATCATAGAGATATTAGATTTTTTCAGTGTCAGAGTGGTTGACAAATGGAATGCATTAGGCAGTGATGTGGTGGAGGCTGACTCCATACTCAGCTTCAAGTGTAGATATGATAGAGCCCAAGAGGCTCAGAAACCTGGGGGCCAGATTCACGAAGCAGTTACGCAAGCACTTACGAACGTGTACATCTTTCCCTAATCTTTGACGGCTTTGATTACATTTATTAAACAGTTTGCAAGCATGAAAACTTCCCAATCAACTGTTGTTGATTGGGAAGAATTGTTGATTGATTGAATGCCACCATTCCTATCCCCCGCCCCCCCCGTCCCATCCCAAATCCTTATCCTGACCCCTTCCCAGTAAGGGCTTGGCCCTTTCTCCTGATAGTTCCCATCCCTTTCCCTGAATTACTGAACCCGTTAAAGAGTCAATAAGAGTGAAACACCCCCCCCCCCCCAAACGCTCTTATCAAAAATTTCATAATACATGTTGATGTAAGGATATTAAAAAAAAATGTTTGCTGAAAGAATGCTAAATAAGGCTCGGTGCACATTGCTAACTGCACCTTACAATATTTACCACGTGTGTGTGTGTGTGCGTGACTACGGGCTCGCCATAGCCCGTGCTACTTGGAACTTTTTGTTCCAGGTAGCTTTATACCAACCAACCAAGCGTGTGTGCCAGATAAACAACCAGTTTGCCTCGTTTACTTTTATCTCTTGCACGTTACAAGAAGATAGTTATATATCTATTGTGCTGGCAGCGATAGATAAGATGAAATTCCTCGAAGAAATACATGTAGAAACGTATGAATTATTGGTGCACAATACCTTTATCAGGTAGGCAAAGGAAGAGGCCCACCTTTTTCATGTTATATATATATTGTCCATGGGGAAGAGATTAGAATATAATCTCCACTCCCTCCGGCATGAAAACGTCTTTAAGGATTGGATTGAGCTGTTAACTGAGGGCCAGACTCACGAAAGCAGTTACGCAAGCACTTATGAACGTGTACATCTTTCCTCAGTCTTTGAGGGCTTTGGTTACATTTATTAAACAGTTTACAAGCATGAAAACTTGCCAATCAACTGTTGTTATTGTTATAAACAGCCTCCTGGTGCTTCGGAACTCATTAACTGTTTAATAATTGTAAAGAAAGCCGCCAAAGATTGAGAAAAGATAGTAGGATGATACAAAGCAGGCATGGTATCATCCAAGCAGGCTTGGTATCATCCAAGCAGGCATGGTATCATCCAAGCAGGCATGGTATCATCCAAACAGGCTTGGTATCATCCAAGCAGGCTTGGTATCATCCAAGCAGGCTTGGTATCATCCAAGCAAGCTTGGTATCATCCAAGCAGGCTTGGTATCATCCAAGCAGGCTTGGTATCATCCAAGCAGGCTTGGTATCATCACTCGCTTAAGGAATTTTGCCCTCCTGATCGAATTCAGATGTCACTCCAGTCCACAAGAGGAAGAGTTGTTCAGTACTGAGTAACTATAGAGCTGTCTCATTGCTCTCAGTTAATGGCCAAGTTGTTTAAGCAATAATCCCACTACTATTGACATCTTTTGAGACCATCTGAGGCAATGTTGTGTCGGGAATGGTCGTTATCATTTGTTTGAACCTTGGCTCCTAAATGTTGAATCTCTGCTTAGACGACCTTCTGCTCTTCAAACTCTAACCTATGCTGATGACTGCACACTAACATGTACAAAAGAGGAAATGCCGACGGCTACGAGGGTCATTAATCAACTACTTGCAGCAATTTTTACCGGGAATAGACGATGGCTTGGGTTGCATTTCCGTCAAATCACAGGCATCTTGACCGCGCAACATTGGACCAGGAGAAGGCACACGGATGCATGGCAAGTATATAATGCTTGGTGACGAAGGTGATCAGGGAGAACCGCGAGTTGATCCTTGCAAACAAGGCATTCAACCCGAAGATGCATTTCAGGGGTTGCAAGATCTTCCAAGCCCTGAAATGAAGCTAAAGTTTGCTTCATTTCCATTTCCTAAAGGGACCAGAAGGGTTGGTTAATAGTCAATACAGAATATGCTGTCATATTCAATTAAAGATGTATTCACCTAGTTGTGTTTGCGGGGGTTGAGCTCTGCTCTTTCGGCCCGCCTCTCAACTGTTACTAACAACTAAGTAATTAATTCCCCCCCCCCAAATCCAACCACTTGGGCTGGACGGTAGAGCGACGGTCTTGCTTCATGCAGGTCGGCGTTCAATCCCCCGACCGTCCAAGTGGTTGGGCACCATTCCTTTCCCTCCGTCCCATCCCAAAATCTTATCCTGACCCCTTCCCAGTGCTATATAGTTGAAAGGGCTTGGCGCTTTCCCCCTGATAGTTCCTTCCTTCCTAATTACACACACACCCAGGAAGCAGCCCGTAGCAGCTGTCTAACTCCCAGGTACCTATTTACTGCTAGGTAACAGGGGGCATCAGAAGGAAAGTTTGCCCATCTATTTCCGCTGGCTGCGGTAATCGATCCCCGGTCCCTAGGTCCACGAGTCTAGAGCGCTGTCCACTCAGCCTCCAGCCCCTTGGACCTGTATATAGATCACAGTGAGATCTTGAATATGAGACTTGAACTGGCTGAACTCTCTCTTGGTAATTGGCTCTTGGTGATCCTGTCATTAGCTAGTTGAGCCTCGTTTATGATATATTACCTCCATTCTGTACGATAACTTGTGCAAAAATTACCTATTTCCTGCCTGCCGTACGATATTTAGTGCAGAAATGGCCACCTCGTCGGCTCCTCCGCTCGATAACTTGTGCAAAAATTACCTATTTCCTGCCTGCAGTACGATAGTTTGCGCAGGCATAACCCATTACCTGATTGGCGGACGGAAATGTATGAAGATATGCCCCATTGCCTGCCAGGCGTATGATACCAGGTTGCAAGGACCCATTTCTTTCCAGACGTACGAAATCTTGTGCAAATTTGTGCCAGTATTACAAGGGAGGCAATAAGGTACGCAAACTGCGACTCATTTCTTGCCTTGCGAGCGATTACTCGCTGTTCACATGTCAATCGCGTCATGTCTGGCAACGGTTTGTTTGTTTACATATGAGTCTATCTCTCTTTGCTGTACGACACTTTTTCCTTCGGTAAAACACCGTTTCCAGACGTATGATGAGCCATTTAAGGTAAAGTCTTTAAAACAAATTTAGATATTCCGAGTAAATTGCCGCTAATTTACACACTGAAATCACAATAGCGTGATGTATCAAATGAACAAATCCACAAGGGCCGTGACGAGGATTCGAACTTACGGATTGTGTCTCGGAGAGGCTGCAGGATCCAAATAGATTAACTAGAATTTATGGTTCCAATTCTTTTTACCTTGTCGTAGCTCAGTCGATTAAGGCAGTGTCTGGGATGCTCTCGGACGTAGGTTCGAATCCTCGTCACGGCTCTTGTGGATTTGTTCGCTGATTTCATTACTCAAAACTTGAAATAATCCATTTCTTACTGCACTATTCACCATTATGTTACGCAAGCACTTACGAACCTGGAGCCAGATTCACGAAGTAGTTACGCAAGCACTTAGGAACCTGTACATCTTTTCTCAATCTTTGACGGCTTTGGTTACATTTATTAAACAGTTTATAAGCATGAAAACTTGCCAATCAACTGTTGTTATTGTTATAAACAGCCTCCTGGTGCTTCGGAGCTCATTAACTGTTTAATAATTGTAAACAAAGCCGCCAAAGATTGAGAAAAGATGGACAGGTTCGTAAGTGCTTCCGTAACTGCTTCGTGAATCTGATGGAATATGATGATTGAAGTAAAGTTTAGGTTTTATTAATCAATAAGGTTACTATAGCGACTTTACTGACCTTTCCATGATTAAAAACACCAAACCAAGATTATAGTCATTATTTAAGGCTTACACAAGATTATAATCCTGGATTATCATAAATGATCAATAATTTATTATTATGACTAGGTCTCATTATATCATAATCCGCTTGTTATCGCGAGTGAGGATATGTAATCCATATTCACACGCATCATCCACTAAACAAATTATCTGATAATTTTGGTTTAAACAAGAAGTTATATTGGGAATTCTATTTTATATTTTGACGGCAAAGTGACGAGTTTTGAGGGTGTATTGACCACCTGGTGTATAGTGACCACCTGGTGTATTGACCACCTGGTGTATTGACCACCTGGTGTATTGACCACCTGGTGTATTGACCACCTGGTGTATTGACCACCTGGTGTATTGACCACCTGGTGTATTGACCACCTGGTGTATAGTGACCACCTGGTGTATTGACCACCTGGTGTATTGACCACCTGGTGTATTGACCACCTGGTGTATAGTGACCACCTGGTGTATTGACCACCTGGTGTATTGACCACCTGTTGTATAGTGACCACCTGGTGTATAGTGACCACCTGGTGTATTGACCACCTGGTGTATAGTGACCACCTGGTGTATTGACCACCTGGTGTATTGACCATCTGGTGTATTGACCACCTGGTGTATAGTGACCACCTGGTGTATAGTGACCACCTGGTGTATAGTGACCACCTGGTGTATTGACCACCTGGTGTATAGTGATCACCTGGTGTATTGACCACCTGGTGTATTGACCACCTGGTGTATTGACCACCTGGTGTATTGACCACCTGGTGTATAGTGACCACCTGGTGTATAGTGACCACCTGGTGTATTGACCACCTGGTGTATTGACCACCTGGTGTATTGACCACCTGGTGTATAGTGACCACCTGGTGTATTGACCACCTGGTGTATTGACCACCTGGTGTATTGACCACCTGGTGTATTGACCACCTGGTGTATAGTGACCACCTGGTGTATAGTGACCACCTGGTGTATTGACCACCTGGTGTATTGACCACCTGGTGTATTGACCACCTGGTGTATAGTGACCACCTGGTGTATTGACCACCTGGTGTATTGACCACCTGGTGTATTGACCACCTGGTGTATTGACCACCTGGTGTATAGTGACCACCTGGTGTATAGTGACCACCTGGTGTATAGTGACCACCTGGTGTATAGTGACCACCTGGTGTATTGACCACCTGGTGTATTGACCACCTGGTGTATTGACCACCTGGTGTATAGTGACCACCTGGTGTATTGACCACCTGGTGTATTGACCACCTGGTGTATTGACCACCTGGTGTATAGTGACCACCTGGTGTATAGTGACCACCTGGTGTATTGACCACCTGGTGTATTGACCACCTGGTGTATTGACCACCTGGTGTATAGTGACCACCTGGTGTATTGACCACCTGGTGTATTGACCACCTGGTGTATTGACCACCTGGTGTATAGTGACCACCTGGTGTATAGTGACCACCTGGTGTATAGTGACCACCTGGTGTATAGTGACCACCTGGTGTATTGACCACCTGGTGTATTGACCACCTGGTGTATTGACCACCTGGTGTATAGTGACCACCTGGTGTATTGACCACCTGGTGTATTGACCACCTGGTGTATTGACCACCTGGTGTATAGTGACCACCTGGTGTATAGTGACCACCTGGTGTATTGACCACCTGGTGTATTGACCACCTGGTATATTGACCACCTGGTGTATAGTGACCACCTGGTGTATAGTGACCACCTGGTGTATTGACCACCTGGTGTATTGACCACCTGGTGTATTGACCACCTGGTGTATAGTGACCACCTGGTGTATAGTGACCACCTGGTGTATTGACCACCTGGTGTATAGTGACCACCTGGTGTACAGTGACCACCTGGTGTATAGTGACCACCTGGTGTATTGACCACCTGGTGTACAGTGACCACCTGGTGTATAGTGACCACCTGGTGTATTGACCACCTGGTGTATAGTGACCACCTGGTGTATAGTGACCACCTGGTGTATAGTGACCACCTGGTGTATTGACCACCTGGTATAGTGACCACCTGGTATAGTGACCACCTGGTGTACAGTGACCACCTGGTGTATAGTGACCACCTGGTATAGTGACCACCTGGTGTACAGTGACCACCTGGTGTATAGTGACCACCTGGTGTATAGTGACCACCTGGTGTATAGTGACCACCTGGTGTATAGTGACCACCTGGTGTATAGTGACCACCTGGTGTATTGACCACCTGGTGTATAGTGACCACCTGGTGTATTGACCACCTGGTATAGTGACCACCTGGTATAGTGACCACCTGGTGTACAGTGACCACCTGGTGTATAGTGACCACCTGGTATAGTGACCACCTGGTGTACAGTGACCACCTGGTGTATAGTGACCACCTGGTGTATAGTGACCACCTGGTGTATAGTGACCACCTGGTGTATAGTGACCACCTGGTGTATTGACCACCTGGTGTATAGTGACCACCTGGTGTATAGTGACCACCTGGTGTATAGTGACCACCTGGTATAGTGACCACCTGGTGTATAGTGACCACCTAGTATAGTGACCACCTGGTGTATAGTGACCACCTGGTGTATAGTGACCACCTGGTGTATAGTGACCACCTGGTGTATAGTGACCACCTGGTGTATAGTGACCACCTAGTATAGTGACCACCTGGTGTACAGTGACCACCTGGTGTATAGTGACCACCTGGTGTATAGTGACCACCTGGTGTACAGTGACCACCTGGTGTACAGTGACCACCTGGTGTATAGTGACCACCTGGTGTATTGACCACCTGGTGTATAGTGACCACCTGGTGTATAGTGACCACCTGGTGTATTGACCACCTGGTGTATAGTGACCACCTGGTGTATAGTGACCACCTGGTGTATAGTGACCACCTGGTGTATTGACCACCTGGTGTATAGTGACCACCTGGTGTATAGTGACCACCTGGTGTATAGTGACCACCTGGTGTATAGTGACCACCTGGTGTATTGACCACCTGGTGTATAGTGACCACCTGGTGTATAGTGACCACCTGGTGTATAGTGACCACCTGGTGTATAGTGACCACCTGGTGTATTGACCACCTGGTGTATAGTGACCACCTGGTGTATAGTGACCACCTGGTGTATAGTGACCACCTGGTGTATAGTGACCACCTGGTGTATAGTGACCACCTGGTGTATTGACCACCTGGTGTATAGTGACCACCTGGTGTATAGTGACCACCTGGTGTATTGACCACCTGGTGTATAGTGACCACCTGCTGCTCAAGGTGTTGCAAATACAATTAATAGTTATTTTAGGCTTAACATTCCTCCTTTCTTTTTTAAGTTTGTTTATGTAAACAAATCAAACTTAAGATCTGATTTCATTGAACTCTAGAAAGTTATCTGTTCATTTCTTATCTCTATAAGTTCTTTGTTCATTTTTAACTCTATAAAGTTCTCTCCTAATCTCTATAATTTGATAAGGTTGTCTCTTCAACTTTTTTTTCAATATGGTTCCATGTTAATCTAACTATAATGTTCTCTGTCTATCTCTATAATTATTTGATTCTCTATCAGTCTCTCAATCAATTTATTAATCCCTAAAAATATTAATCCCTTACAAAATTCGAACTAAATTATTCCGATAAATCTGCAAAAAATTTGGCATGTTCCCTAATTTTTGATTAATATATTGCTAAGTCAAGATGCAAAAGCACTTATGGATAATCCATATTGCAATACCTTAGTGACTGTTCTCAGAGTGATTTATGCAAGAGCCACCATCAATTATCAATAATTAGCTCACCTCTGATATAATTATGTGGAATTAACACCCTAAGGGTTCGTAGGGATGGTGTTAGAATTAAGAGGTTTGGAGAGAGAGAGAGAGAGAGAGAGAGAGAGAGAGAGAGAGAGAGAGAGAGAGAGAGAGAGAGAGAGAGAGAGAGAGAGAGAGAGAGAGAGAGAGAGAGGGGGGAAAAGAGAGAGAGAGAGAGAGAGAGAGAGAGAGAGAGAGAGAGAGAGAGAGAGAGAGAGAGAGAGAGAGAGAGAGAGAGAGGGAGAGAGAGAGAGAGAGAGAGAGAGAGAGAGAGAGAGAGAGGGGAAAAGAGAGAGAGAGAGAGAGAGAGAGAGAGAGAGAGAGAGAGAGAGAGAGAGAGAGAGAGAGAGAGAGAGAGAGAGAGAGAGAGAGAGAGAGAGAGAGAAGGAGAGTGATGGAGAAGGTAGAAGGAATAGAGACAGGAGAGAAAAGGGGAATAGAGGGATAGGAAGATTGAGATGGGAGATATTATCACAATAACATAAGAATCAGATGAATTGCTGAAAGTCAATTAGTCCATACAATTCAGCTATTTATTTCCACACAATCTGTCCAAGCCACTTGGGCTAGACGGTAGAGCGACGGTCTCGCTTCATGCAGGTCGGCGTTCAATCCCCTGAGACCGTCCACACAAGTGGTTGGGCACTATTCCTTTCCCACCGTCCCGTCCTAAATCCTTTTATCCTGACCCCTTCCCAGTGCTATATAGTCGTGATGGCTTGGCGCTTTCCCCCCTAATAGTTCACTTCCCTTCCACACAATCTTATTCATATATATATATATATATATATATATATATATATATATATATATATATATATATATATATATATATATATATATATATATATATATATATATATATACAGGGGGGAGGCTCCCCCTTGGCTCCTCTCAGTATGCTGTCAATTCATCTCCTCTTGTCCCTGTGCCAGACCTCCTATACCTCTCTGTGTTCCTTCTCTTCTTATTCTCTTCTCCAGCTCCCCTTTCTTCCCTGTCTCCTTGCTTTGTGTCTTCTCTTCTCTCCAATCATCGTTGTGTTTCTATTTCTACTCCTAGTATTCTTCTACCTTAGTAGAAGCAGTAAAATAGGTACCTGGGTGTTAGTCAGCTGTCACGGGCTGCTTGCTTCCTGGGGTTGGAGGCCTGGTCGAGGACCGGGCCGCGTGGACACTAAAAAGCCCCGAAATCATCTCAAGATAACCTCAAGATAACCTTTCGTTAGTAACCCCTCTAGTTCTCTTCTGCTGATGTTCGCTATCTCCTCGTCTTAATTCTCCTTCCATCTTTTCACCTCTTCCCCTCTCCCTTCTACACTCCTTTCTTACCCATTATCACCCATTATCGCCCTTTCTCCGCCCTTATCTTCTCGCCATCACTAGCTTCGTGGCTAACAAGTCTCCAGTATATATATAGATAACTACCTTCTGGTCCAATTCGCCTGGTTTAATCACTAATGGACTAAGGTAACGACGCATCTGTGTATTCATCTATTTCTATTTCCCTATTTGTACCTGCATGGTTGAGCTCTTAGCTCTTGGGTCCCGCCTTTCGATGTTTGTCTGATGCAATGATTCGCAAGCTGATATCTATTTCGTATCTAATTGATCAACTGCCTACTTACTATTGCAAGTTGTAGCACACAACAGTTGTCTAAGTCTTGGGTATCTGTTGCTACTGCTAGGAGAACAGCGGCATGAGGTGAAAGGAAAAGGCTGTAAAAGGGTTCTGTATTATCGCGGTGATCGAAGCCTGGACGCTAGGTTGTGAGTCGACGACATAGCCAACAGAGTGTGTGTGTTTGTGTGTGTGTGTGTGTGTGTGTGTGTGTGTGTGTGTGTGTGTGTGTGTGTGTGTGTGTGTGTGTGTGTGTGTGTGTGTGTGTGTGTGTGTGTTTGTGTGTGTGTGTGTGTGTGTGTGTGTGTGTGTGTGTTTTTGTGTGTGTGTGTGTTTGTGTGTGTGTGTGTGTGTGTGTGTGTGTGTGTGTGTGTGTGTGTGTGTGTGTGTGTGTGTGTGTGTGTGTGTGTGTGTGTTTGTGTGTGTGTGTGTGTGTGTGTGTGTGTACTCACCTAGTTGTACTCACCTAGTTGTGTCTGCAGGATCGAGCATTGACTCTTGGATCCCGCCTTTCGAGCATCGGTTGTTTACAGCAATGACTCCTGTCCCATTTCCCTATCATACCTGGTTTTAAAATTATGAATAGTATTTGCTTCCACAACCTGTTCCTGAAGTGCATTCCATTTCCCCACTACTCTCACGCTAAAAGAAAACTTCCTAACATCTCTGTGACTCATCTGAGTTTCAAGCTTCCATCCATGTCCTCTCGTTCTGTTACTATTCCGTGTGAACATTTCGTCTATGTCCACTCTGTCAATCCCTCTGAGTATCTTATACGTTCCTATCATGTCCCCCCTCTCCCTTCTTCTTTCTAGTGTCGTAAGGCACAGTTCCCTCAGGCGCTCCTCATACCCCATCCCTCGTAGCTCTGGGACGAGTCTCGTTGCAAACCTCTGAACCTTTTCCAGTTTCATTATATGCTTCTTCAGATGGGGACTCCACGATGAGGCGGCATACTCTAAGACTGGCCTTACGTAGGCAGTGTAAAGCGCCCTAAATGCCTCCTTACTTAGGTTTCTGAATGATGTTCTAACTTTTGCCAGTGTAGAGTACGCTGCTGTCGTTATCCTATTAATATGTGCCTCAGGAGATAGATTAGGTGTTACGTCCACCCCCAGGTCTCTTTCACGCGTCGTTACAGGTAGGCTGTTCCCCTTCATTGTGTACTGTCCCTTTGGTCTCCTATCTCCTAGTCCCATTTCCATAACTTTACATTTGCTCGTGTTGAATTCTAGTAGCCATTTCTCTGACCATCTCTGCAATCTGTTCAGGTCCTCTTGGAGGATCCTGCAATCCTCATCTGTCACAACTCTTCTCATCAACTTTGCATCATCCGCAAACATCGACATGTAGGACTCTACGCCTGTAAACATGTCGTTAACATATACAAGAAATAGAATTGGTCCCAGCACCGATCCTTGTGGTACTCCACTTGTTACTGTTCGCCAGTCCGACTTCTCGCCCCTTACCGTAACTCTTTGGCTCCTTCCTGTTAGGTAGTTCCTTATCCATGCTAGGACCTATCCCCCCACCCCCGCCTGCCTCTCGAGCTTGAACAGCAGTCTCATGTGCGGTACTGTATCAAAGGCTTTTTGGCAGTCCAGAAATATGCAGTCTGCCCAACCATCTCTGTCCTGTCTTATCCTCGTTATTTTATCATAGAATTCCAGAAGGTTTGTTAGGCACGATTTCCCTGTCCAGAACCCATGTTGATGTTTGTTCACAAACCTAATGTTCTCCAGGTGTGCAACCAGTCGTAGCCTAATTATTCTTTCCAGTATTTTACAGGGGATGCTTGTCAGTGATACAGGTCTGTAGTTAAGTGCCTCCTCCCTATCGCCTTTCTTGAAGATCGGCACGACATTTGCCTTCTTCCAGCAACTGGGCAATTCTCCTGACATAAGTGACTCATTAAAGATCATTGCCAGAGGCACGCTGAGGGCCTGTGCTGCTTCTTTTAGTATCCACGGTGATACTTTGTCTGGTCCAACTGCTTTAGTTGCATCTAGAGTTGTCAACTGCTTTAGTTGTATCTAAAGTTGTGTGTGTGTGTGTGTGTGTGTGTGTGTGTGTGTGTGTGTGTGTGTGTGTGTGTGTGTGTGTGTGTGTGTGTGTGTACTCACCTAGTTGTGTTTGCGGGGGTTGAGCTCTGGCTCTTTGGTCCCGTCAATCAACAGGTGTACAGATTCCTGAGCCTACTGGGCTCTATCATATCTACACTTGAAACTGTGTATGGAGTCAGCCTCCACCACATCTCTTCCTAATGCATTCCATTTGTCCACCACTCTGACACTAAAAACGTTCTTTCTAATATCTCTGTGGCTCATTTGGGCACTCAGTTTGCACCTGTGTCCCCTTGTACGTGTTCCCCTTGTGTTAAATAGACTGTCTTTATCTACTCTATCAATTCCCTTCAGAATCTTGAATGTGGTGATCATGTCCCCCCTAACTCTTCTGTCTTCCAGCGAAGTGAGGTTTAATTCCCGTAGTCTCTCCTCGTAGCTCATACCTCTCAGCTCGGGTACTAGTCTGGTGGCATACCTTTGAACCTTTTCCAGTTTAGTCTTATCCTTGACTAGATATGGACTCCATGCTGGGGCTGCATACTCCAGGATTGGCCTGACATATGTGGTATACAAAGTTCTGAATGATTCTTTACACAAGTTTCTGAATGCCGTTCGTATGTTGGCCAGCCTGGCATATGCCGCTGATGTTATCCGCTTGATATGTGCTGCAGGAGACAGGTCTGGTGTGATATCAACCCCCAAGTCTTTTTCCTTCTCTGACTCCTGAAGAATTTCCTCTCCCAGATGATACCTTGTATCTGGCCTCCTGCTCCCTTCACCTATCTTCATTACATTACATTTGGTTGGGTTAAACTCTAACAACCATTTGTTCGACCATTCCTTCAGCTTGTCTAGGTCTTCTTGAAGCCTCAAACAGTCCTCTTCTGTTTTAATCCTTCTCATAATTTTAGCATCGTCTGTGTGGGTGTGTGTGTGTGTGTGTGTGTGTGTGTGTGTGTGTGTGTGTGTGTGTGTGTGTGTGTGTGTGTGTGTGTGTACTCACCTAGTTGTGCTTGCGGGGGTTGAGCTCTGGTTCTTTGGTCCCGCCTCTCAACCGTCAATCAACAGGTGTGTGTGTGTGTGTGTGTGTGTGTG
>NC_091155.1:14980054-14995054 GCF_040958095.1 Procambarus clarkii
TGTGTGTGTGTGTGTGTGTGTGTGTGTGTGTGTGTGTGTGTGTGATCGTGCGATCGGTGTGTGGGTCTTCTCTAAATTCCGCTATCCGGCAGGTGGCCGCTAGTGAGGACAATGGTCGCTTCCTGTTCGTCATTATCAAACAATACTCAATGACTTCATTAAATATTAATTACCCAAACATCAATTGTTTCTTTCCACAGTTGGATCAACCCAACAATGAACTGTCAATTAATACAATGTAATGTCCTTTAGTAAACAAGCAGGTATTGTCTCCTAACACCTGCGTGATGCTCCGGTAGTCAGCGGGTGTTTGTTGTTCATTGTTAAAATGATCAAAACACCTGTAGCAATTAAGTCAGGTGAGGAAACGAGCCTATACTATAATGTTGTTTATATGTGACTTTGGTTTTCAAGTATATATGTTGCTGGGACTTCTGTGGTTCTTGAAATATGTTGTCTTGGCTTTGGCATTCCTAGAGAGGGCTTTTGGCACCTCTAGAGAGGGCCTTTGGCACCTCTAGAGAGGGCCTTTGGCACCCCTAGAGTAGGTCTTTGGCACCTCTAGAGAGGGTCTTTGGCACCCCTAGAGAGGGTCTTTGGCACCCCTAGAGAGGGTCTTTGGCACCCCTAGAGTAGGTCTTTGGCACCTCTAGAAAGGGTCTTTGGCACCCCTAGAGAGGGCCTTTGGCACCTCTAGAGAGGGTCTTTGGCACCCCTAGAGTAGGTCTTTGGCACCTCTAGAGAGGGTCTTTGGCACCCCTAGAGAGGGCCTTTATCACCCCTAGAGAAGGTCTTCCGTAAACCTGCCGCCCAGTTGGGTGGGTGTGGAGCACATGACTGTAAAGCTGCCGCCCAGTTGGGTGGGTGTGGAGCACATGACTGTAAAGCTGCTGCCCAGTTGGGTGGGTGTGGAGCACATGACTGTAAAGCTGCCGCCCAGTTGGGTGGGTGTGGAGCACATGACTGTAAAGCTGCCGCCCAGTTGGTTGGGTGTGGAGCACATGACTGTAAAGCTGCCGCCCAGTTGGGTGGGTGTGGAGCACATGACTGTAAAGCTGCCGCCCAGTTGGGTGGGTGTGGAGCACATGACTGTAAAGCTGCCGCCCAGTTGGGTGGGTGTGCAGCACATGACTGTAAAGCTGCCGCCCAGTTGGGTGGGTGTGGAGCACATGACTGTAAAGCTGCCGCCCAGTTGGGTGGGTGTGGAGCACATGACTGTAAACCTGCCGCCCAGTTGGGTGGGTGTGCAGCACATGACTGTAAACCTGCCGCCCAGTTGGGTGGGTGTGCAGCACATGACTGTAAAGCTGCTGCCCAGTTGGGTGGGTGTGGAGCACATGACTGTAAAGCTGTCGCCCAGTTGGGTGGGTGTGGAGCACATGACTGTAAAGCTGCCGCCCAGTTGGGTGGGTGTGGAGCACATGACTGTAAACCTGCCGCCCAGTTGGGTGGGTATGCCGCACATGACTGTAAACCTGCCGCCCAGTTGGGTGGGTATGCCGCACATGACTGTAAACCTGCCGCCCAGTTGGGTGGGTATGCCGCACATGACTGTAAACCTGCCGCCCAGTTGGGTGGGTATGCAGCACATGACTGTAAAGCTGCCGCCCAGTTGGGTGGGTGTGGAGCACATGACTGTAAACCTGCCGCCCAGGTGGGTGGGTATGCAGCACATGACTGTAAAGCTGCTGTAATTTCTTGTAGCATGAACAAGTCTCGTTCATCATTTTTTACATCAAATTATTAAAAATATTAATGCAACCTAATGCATGTCAAATGAACATTATTACGCTGCATTAAAAATAGTTTTTTAGGTTAAAATAGGTTTCTACATATATAAATTCATATTAATGTATATTAAAGTTCAATATATAGTTTGATCTATGTGAGATTGTCAGGTGTTTAGGTTCTGTTGGCAACTATATGTGTTTCAAGAACGTGAGTGAAGCATTTACAGTGTTGGGATTCGAACAGAAGTCGTCAGTGAAGCACCGTTCAAAAAGTGTTCGAACGTCATCAGTTGTGAATCGAGTGTAAACCATTTTTCATTCTAAAACTGAACTAGTCAAATGTATAACATGTAAACTCGATTAAGTAGACTGCAGTCGATTAAGGCAGACTCCGGGATGCTCTCGGACGCAGGTTCGAATCCTCGTCACGGCCCTTGTGGATTTGTTCGTACCTCTGAACTAAATTAACTATAATAACCTTAAAGAGAAAAAATAATATTAAATTTCATTCGAAAAACATTTTTCAAAAGCGAAAATAACATTTTAAACTGACATGAATCATTTACTTTAGATAAAACATATTTACAGATAATCTGGTGCACGTGTTCCTAAAATAAAAAAAAATTACATTAAAATTATTTATTCTATAAATTCATTGAAATTAAATATTAACCAAATATCCTGCTAGACCCGAAGGGTTAAAGTGGCCCATATAAGCGAGTGGATAATGCGCTTAATCTGATCATTATACGATTTTAAAGATACGCGTCTAAGTGGAACACGTGAAGAATACATATTATACATGAACTAATCCACAAGGGCCGTGACGAGGGTTCGAACCTAAGTCCGAGAGGATCCCAGACGCTGCCTTAATCGACTGCGCTACGACATGGTTAAAAGAATTGTAACCTCGTCACGGCCCATTTGTTCATTTGATGCTTAATACATAATATATATTATACATATTGATACATAATAAGGTACACCGGCAATTTGCCTTCAGATATATATAGATATTTATATGAGCGAAGCTTAAATGGTTTCCAAATACAGTTATCACCATAACTCTATGACCTCTTAGGGGATTCGAACCCATGGCACTCAGGATCACCCTAATCGAACACCTCACCAATGATAGTCTAGACTACCATTGGTGAGGTGAGCGACATGGGTTCGAATCCTGGTCGGGCCATTTAGAGTTCTTAGTGATTATATATATATATATATATATATATATATATATATATATATATATATATATATATATATATATATATATATATCGTACCTAGTAGCCAGAACGCACTTCTCAGCCTACTATGCAAGGCCCGATATGCCTAATAAGCCAAGTTTTCATGAATTAATTGTTTTTCGACTACCTAACCTAACTTAACCTAACTTTTTAGGTTACCTAACCTAACCTAACCTAGAGAGATAGGTTAGGTTAGGTTAGGTAGGGTTGGTTAGGTTCGGTCATATATCTACGTTAATTTTAACTCCAATAAAATAAAATTGACCTCATACATAATGAAATGGGTAGCTTTATCATTTCATAAGAAATAAATTAGAGAAAATATAATAATTCAGGAAAACTTGGTTTATTAGGCAAATCGGGCCTTGCATAGTAGGCCGAGAAGTGCATTCTGGCTACTAGGTACGACATATATATATATATATATATATATATATATATATATATATATATATATATATATATATATATATATATATATATATATATATATATATTTATATACATGTTTGTTTCTGTTTCCAAAGAACAGATGTATGGGGCTAGCCTCACCAAACTTTGCAGTGAGGAGGGAATGATCTGGGGTGTGGGACAGACATAGGCTGGTCAGGGTGGGGCTTCGTTAGGTGATTTAAGAAATATTAGAGTTAACAGAAACCTTTAAACCCCCCCCCCCACAAAACCTCCCTCTATAAACAAATGAGCAAATCCACAAGGGCCGTGACGAGGATTCGAACCTGCGTCCGGGAGCATCCCAGACACTGCCTTAATCGACTCCCTCTATACTATTTACATGGAGTCGAGTATGGAACGTATGGTGTGCTTTCCTTACAGTTTTTGGTGCTCTCTAAAAATACATTTTCCGAGAGAAGGGATGAGAGGGGAGTGGGAAAGAAGAAGGGGATGATGAGGGGAGAGGCGAAGGGGTGAGGGAGCGGAAATAGGGAGATAGGGAGATAAAGAGAGAGAGAGGAAGAAGGTGAAAGGGTGGAAAGAATGGTAGGAACAAAGACAAAGCTAACATTATATATTACTCTAAAGACACCCTAAGAAATTTTCCAGTGAATTTGACTAAACAAAACACCAAGTCATGGATTATTAAACGAAAATATTTCCAAAAGTTCACTTGGAATGTCTGACATTCCAAGTGGAATTTGTTCCAAGTGGACACATTGGTATCCTGTACCGGCTACAAGAGGCATGAACATGCAAAACTCACTATGGAAATTACATACTATGTCGGGTCCACAAGTCCTTGCCTCCCACACTCCGACCCAGCCAAAAGCGAATATCAATTATACATTCAAGTCTGTCACAGGTTCTCACAACAGTCACCCACAGCTGACACCATAGAGCCGAGCTATTATGGTCTTCTGCCGAGTGGAGGTTGGGGGGAGGGTCGGAGAGGAAATGGGTAGGAAAGTGGGGAGAAGGTAAGGTAAGGGTAAAGGATCGAATATGCAGCAAGAAAGGGACTAGGAAGGAGAAGCAGGTACATTAAAAAAAGAGAAACTGATGGAGAAAATTGAATGAGAAATTAAGAAAATATAAAATGCTGCAATCGAGCCTATGATACACATTAAATTGTAAAAAAGCTGTATAGTATATACTATATAATACAGTATATACTATACAGCTAAACACACATACAGACACAGTATAAAAATCCCCCATTAGAAACTTAACAAAAACCACGATAATGAGTAATGGAAAAGTTAATAACTACTTAACGCGTGGCCTTGCAAGCAAATGGGGCAGAACCTACTTTAGCACAGAGGACAAAGGAACGCTGAGAGAACGAATGGCATCATATCCTCTCACATAAACAAACATTGCAGCCTTCCCAGCATGTTCGTCTCGCTGCTATAAAGCGGGCAGACCCGCCCGTAAGGTTCCCGCGGAAAAAGCCTAACGCCATAACCTGCCTTTTCTCCTCCTCCGACAAATCTTCTCTACCTTTTCTAGACGACAGGCGACGGGGGGCAGCAAGGCGGAGAGGATGTCGTTCTTGTCGTCTAGGCTTGTTTTATACCTGGGTGTTCGTTGTTTCACTATATATTGGTTCCTTCTTTTTCTTTGCAGGTAACAATGTTTTTATCCATAAAAATTACACACACACTCTAAACATCTATTTTGATCGTGTCCATTTCGATTTGCAGTTATTTATTTTACTTAATTTTTTCAACATAATTCACAACTGTAGATAATCATTACATAGGGAAAGAAGAAGCTAATGAAATATAAAACTCGAAAAATAATATGAATGAGGTGATACAGTCTCCTGATTCAGCATGCTGCTGTCACACTACCCATAAACCCACCAGCCGAGCGAGGTGCAGTCCACGTGGCTCTATATTATTGATGGCACTCTCTCCTGATGGCACTCTCTTCTGATGGCACTCTTTCCTGATGGCACTCTCTCCTGATGGCACTCTCTAGTGAAGGCACTCTCTCCTGATGGCACTCTCTCCTGATGGCACTCTCTCCTGATGGCACTCTTTAGTGAACGCACTCTCTCCTGATGGCACTCTCTAGTGAACGCACTCTCTCCTGATGGCACTCTCTCTCCTGATGGCACTCTCTGCTGATGGCACTCTCTCCTGAAGGCACTCTCTCCTGAAGGCACTCTCTCCTGAAGGCACTCTCTCCTGAAGGCACTCTCTAGGGAAGGCACTCTCTCCTGATGGCACTCTCTAGTGAACGCACTCTCTCCTGATGGCACTCTCTCCTGAAGGCACTCTCTCCTGAAGGCACTCTCTCCTGAAGGCACTCTCTAGGGAAGGCACGCTCTCCTGATGGCACTCTCTAGTGAACGCACTCTCTCCTGATGGCACTCTCTCCTGATGGCACTCTCTCCTGATGGCACTCTCTAGTGAACGCACTCTCTCCTGATGGCACTCTCTCCTGATGGCACTCTCTAGTGAACGCACTCTCTCCTGATGGCACTCTCTAGTGAACGCACTCTCTCCTGATGGCACTCTCTAGTGAACGCACTCTCTCCTGATGGCACTCTCTCCTGAAGGCACTCTCTCCTGAAGGCACTCTCTCCTGAAGGCACTCTCTAGGGAAGGCACTCTCTCCTGATGGCACTCTCTCCTGATGGCGCTCTCTCCTGATGGCGCTCTCACCTGATGGCACTCTCTCCTGATGGCACTCTCTCCTGAAGGCACTCTCTCCTGAAGGCACTCTCTCCTGAAGGCACTCTCTCCTGATGGCACTCTCTTCTGAAGGCACTCTCTCCTGAAGGCTCTCTCTCCTGATGGCACTCTCTCTTGAAGGCACTCTCTCCTGATGGCACTCTCTAGGGAAGGCACTCTCTCCTGATGGCACTCTCTAGGGAAGGCACTCTCTCCTGATGGCACTCTCTAGTGAACGCACTCTCTCCTGATGGCACTCTCTCCTGATGGCACTCTCTCCTGATGGCACTCTCTCCTGATGGCGCTCTCTCCTGATGGCACTCTTTCTCCTGATGGCACTATCTCCTGATGGCACTCTCTAGTGAACGCACTCTCTCCTGATGGCACTCTCTCCTGATGGCACTCTCTCCTGATGGCACTCTCTCCTGATGGCGCTCTCTCCTGATGGCACTCTTTCTCCTGATGGCACTCTCTCCTGATGGCACTCTCTCCTGAAGGCACTCTCTCCTGAAGGCACTCTCTCCTGAAGGCACTCTCTCCTGAAGGCACTCTCTCCTGATGGCACTCTCTCCTGAAGGCACTCTCTCCTGAAGGCACTCTCTCCTGAAGGCACTCTCTCCTGAAGGCACTCTCTCCTGATGGCACTCTCTCCTGATGGCACTCTCTCCTGATGGCACTCTCTAGGGAAGGCACTCTCTAGTGAACGCACTCTCCTGATGGCACTCTCTCCTGATGGCCTTCTCTCCTGATGGCACTCTCTCCTGATGGCGCTCTCTCCTGATGGCACTCTCTCTCCTGATGGCACTCTCTCCTGATGGCACTCTCTCCTGATGGCACTCTCTCTCCTGATGGCACTATCTCCTGATGGCACTCTCTAGTGAACGCACTCTCTCCTGATGGCACTCTCTCCTGATGGCACTCTCTCCTGATGGCGCTCTCTCCTGATGGCACTCTCTCCTGATGACACTCTCTCTCCTGATGGCACTCTCTCCTGATGGCACTCTCTCCTGATGGCACTCTCTCTCCTGATGGCACTATCTCCTGATGGCACTCTCTAGTGAACGCACTCTCTCCTGATGGCACTCTCTCCTCATGGCACTCTCTCTCCTGATGGCACTCTCTCCTGATGGCACTATCTCCTGATGGCACTCGCTAGTGAACGCACTCTCTCCTGATGGCAATCTCTCCTAAAGGCACTCTCTAGTGAACGCACTCTCTCCTGATGGCAATCTCTCCTAAAGGCACTCTCTCCTGAAGGCACTCTCTCCTGATGGCACTCTCTAGTGAAGGTACTCTCTCCTGAAGGCACTCTCTAGTGAAGGCACTCTCTAGTGAAGGCACTCTCTAGTGAAGGCACTCTCTCCTGATGGCACTCTCTCCTGATGGCACTCTCTCCTGATGGCACTCTCTCCTGATGGCGCTCTCTCCTGATGGCACTCTCTCCTGATGGCACTCTCTCCTGATGGCGCTCTCTCCTGATGGCACTCTCTCCTGATGGCACTCTCTCCTGATGGCACTCTCTCCTGAGGACACTCTCCTGATGGCACTCTCTCCTGATGGCACTCTCTCCTGATGGCACTCTCTCCTGAGGACACTCCAGAAGACACTCTCCTGAGGACACTCTCCTGAAGGCACTCTGCTGAGGACACTCTGCTGAGGACACTCTCCTGAGGACACTCAGAAGAAACCTTTCCATCTCCTTGTGGATCAAGTCTCGTGGTCTATGTCTCCGTGACAACACTATGGAACCCTCAGCCTTTCATTTCAGAGAGAAAGAGGCAAAGTGCTCAAGCGCTTCCGCACTGGAGACGTCTGAAGAACTGCCGCTGGTTCGCCAACGCGGCAGGCGCTGCCTAAACAAATATTCCCCCGCAAGAAAACGCGATTTTCCCATAAAGTGGGAAATACGACATGAAAGCAACATAATTTTCCAGTTTTCAGGAAGAAGCGAGAAATTCTCTGAGATTTTCACCCAACAAATGCAGAGATTAGGAAAGAATTTTCTCTGAAATATTCGCTAGTGTAATCAAATGAAAATCTAAATTGCAAAATATCTTTCGTGAATAGTGATTTCATGGCTGATAAAAAATATACAGTTAATATGTTCAACGTAGCTTCACTTAATAAGTAAATATTTACACTATTCTCACCTCAAAGTGGTAATACAGGCTAGTTAAGGATGCTAAATAGTCATGTGAAAATGGTGAAACAGTCTACTGAATCAGAAGATACAGCCTCTTGAATGAGGTGATATCTTTGGGCAAAGGAATCAACAACCTACATCATTCAGAACAGTGAAAATGCAGCTAGAAAACTAACTTCAGACCGTAAGCAAGGCACACCGCATGGTAGCACCAATTTATTAAACCCATCTTTTACATAGAAGAAAGTATATAATGAAATCTTGCTATAATAATGACGAATTACCGAAATAAATAATGAAAATATGCGCTGCGTTTCGCCTCTGG
This sequence comes from Procambarus clarkii, assembly GCF_040958095.1. Taxonomy (NCBI): domain Eukaryota; kingdom Metazoa; phylum Arthropoda; class Malacostraca; order Decapoda; family Cambaridae; genus Procambarus; species Procambarus clarkii. The sequence continues at coordinate 14,988,642 of NC_091155.1, forward strand.
CTCTGCAGATTCTGAATCTCTCGAAAGAAACGACTCGAGAGATTCGAGATTCGAGACTCGAGAGATTCGAGATTCGAGACTCGAGAGATTCGAGATTCGAGACTCGAGAGAGCGACATAGATCAAAGGAAAAAAGTCTGAAAGAGAGAGAGAAAGAACTGTCAAGTTTTAGCCTAAAAAAAAAAGGCTGAACGGCCAGAGTATCTTTATGCATTTATCTATATATATAATCAAATTTGAACTCTGAATAAAACAGCGTCTTTAATTGGCATTGTCATGGTGGTATCGTTTCAGTCGTTAGCATATGATGATTAAGTCACATAAAGAAATATATATATATATATATATATATATATATATATATATATATATATATATATATATATATATATATATATATATATATATATGTCGTACCTAATAGCCAGAACGCACTTCTCAGCCTACTATGCAAGGCCCGATTTGCCTAGTAAGCCAAGTTTTCATGAATTAATTGTTTTTCGTCTACCTAACCTACCTAACCTAACCTAACCTAACTTTTTCGGCTACCTAACCTAACCTTACCTATAAAGATAGGTTAGGTTAGGTTAGGTAGGGTTGGTTAGGTTCGGTCATATATCTACGTTAATTTTAACTCCAATAAAAAAAATTGACCTCATACATAATGAAATGGGTAGCTTTATCACTTCATAAGAAAAAAATTAGAGAAAATATATTAATTCAGGAAAACTTGGTTTATTAGGCAAATCGGGCCATGCATAGTAGGCTGAAAAGTGCGTTCTGGCTACTAGGTACGACATATATATATATATATATATATATATATATATATATATATATATATATATATATATATATATATATATATATATATATATATATATATATGTATATATATATAATATATTTAATGTTGTTAAATATGACCGAAAAAGTAAGATTAATAATTCTAACACGAATTTTCTCAATATTTCTTATGTTTCTTTTCACTGTCGATGGTAATTGAAAAATCATTTCTCCAAAATTGATTTTTATTTCTAGTCTGACGCCTGAACGCGTTTCGTAATAACTTATTACATCTTCAAAGACTTTAGTTTACACACACAACTGTAACCTGTAAACACACAAAATACATCCATACTTATACTCGCATTTGGGTGACGTGATATGATACAAAAGATTTGGGTGAGGTGATTGACATTTGTACATGATAGAACACGAACCAATGGGTATAAAAACATAAGAATGGAAGTAACTGCAGAAGGCCTATTGGCCCATAATGCTTCCTCTTGATGCTTCTATATTGGTGCGGAGTCTTGAAGTGGGTAGAATATAGTTGTGCATTAATTGGCTGTTGATTGCTGGTGTTGACTTCTTGATGTGTAGTGCCTAGCAGATGTCGAGTCTCCTGCTATCGCTATATCTATCGATGATTTCTGTGTTGTTTATTAAGACTTCTCTGGTGATGGTCTGATTGTATGAGGAGATTATATGCTCCTTACCCTCGTTGAAAAACAGAGGTGCAACTGGTACTCTGAGAGAGAACTCTATCAACATCAGAGGTCCGAGACTGTTCAACACGCTTCCACTATACATAAGGGGCATAACTGGCCGACCCCTCACAGTGTTCAAGTGAGAACTGGATAAGCACCTCCAAAGGATACCTGATCAACCAGGCTGTGACTCGTACGTCAGGCTGCGAGCAGCCGCGTCCAACAGCCTGGTTGATCAGTCCGGCAACCAGGAGGCCTGGTCGACGACCGGGCCGCGGGGACGCTAAGCCCCGGAAGCACCTCAAGATAAGGTAAGGTCCTTGATGGAGCTATGTTGTTTGTGCACTGTTAAGTTCCTGTTTGTGAACTTCTACATGAGTACCATAGAGCAGAGGATCTTAGTTGACCTGGACTTGAAACCCGCCAACTACTACAGGAACGTTGATGCTAAATATCTATATCATAACACTAAAAAATGACACCTACATTAAATGATAACTAGGAAATAGTCAATGGAAACTCAATCTGAACTCAATACCAAATTTCTTAGATGTTTTCATTAATATAAAGATTGACTGTAAGGGATCTTATTCACTCTAGACTAATTAACTACAAAACAAAAGTAATTTTCATTGAAGGATATATATATCAGAGAATATTTAATCACTAATACATTAAAAATAGTGTGTTTTTTAAACCATTGGGTTGTAAACCCACGGAACCGCCTACCCGACGAAGTCGTAACATAAGTATTTTTATATTTTTATATATATTTTATAACATCCGTAATTGTAAAAAAAAAATAACTTTATTTTTCGGCCGTACGAACAAACGGCCGAATCCCAGACGTTATTTTTAAGAAGATAGGTTTAACACACACACACACACACACACACATACACACACACACATACACACACACACACACACACACACACACACACACACACACACACACACACACACACACACACACACACACACCCACACACACACACACACACACACACACACACACACACACACACACACACACACCAACACCCTGGTATAGGTAGACAATATCACAATATTACAATCTTCATTAACATCAGAATTAAATGTGTAATTAATTTCGAAATTGTTTAATTAATTGCCAAATTAATATGTAATATAATTGATTTTAATATACTTTTAAAATGAGGCTTTGAATAAAAGTATTGATATTAGCTCATCCAGTTCTCTATAATGTTTGTTATTCAGGGCGCTGCTGAGTAAATATATATATATGGAAAGGAATAGTGAGACTTGAAGCAGGTAGAGTGACTTAGTGAGCAGGTAGAGTGACTTAGTGAGCAGGTAGAGTGACTTAGTGAGCAGGTAGAGTGACTTAGTGAGCAGGTACAGTCCCTTAGTGAGCAGGTAGAGTGACTTAGTGAGCAGGAAGAGTGACTTAGTGAGCAGGTAGAGTGACTTAGTAAGCGGGTAGAGTCACTTAGTGAGCAGGAAGAGTGACTGAGTTAGTGATCAAATAGGTGAATTAGTTTACTAAAAAAACAATTGGGCTAACAAACATAAAGTAATTAGCATAGTATGAAAACCAGACAAAAATATATGACATAGTTTACTTTAGAGTACCCGACAGTTCCCGGGTCACCCTATCCCGAAAGATTGCATACCATAGAGAGCCATCTGTAATATTGAAATGTTACAGTATCTCCCCTATTATTCATACCTTAGTTGCTCCTGTCATGGTCCCGTCTAAGTCATATTAACCGGTTAACACTGTATCGTGGACAGACCTGAAGTTTCAGTTGAGCAGCAGTTAGGTATTCCTGGAATCCTGTTATACACAGAAGTCTATTCCAAATTCTCATAGATATATACATATCCACACACACGCGTTCATGATACATATACATATGCATGAATACAGTGCAGATTCCCACATATCACTACGCCAACCTAGTAATTATCAAATACCGTAGCAGTATGCTAATTTAGAGCGCAGAGCCCCAATTAATGACGCATGTAATTATTCCCGGAGGTAATGACGTGGTTCTACATAATTATCTTTTGGGGTGATGATTGAAGATACTCTATTGGTGTTTTGCATAGTCATCACTGACAGTGGCATTATTGATCCTTCCTGACAGTGGCATTATTGATCATACAGTGGCATTATTGATCATTCCTGACAGTGGCATTATTGATCATTCCTGACAGTGGCATTATTGATCATTCCTGACAGTGGCATTATTGATCAACCCTGACAGTGGCATTATTGATCATTCCTGACAGTGGCATTATTGATCATTCCTGACAGTGGCATTATTGATCATTCCTGACAGTGGCATTATTGATCATTCCTGACAGTGGCAGTATTGATCATTCCTGACAGTGGCATTATTGATCAACCATGACAGTGGCATTATTGATCATTACTGACAGTGGCATTATTGATCATTCCTGACAGTGGCATTATTGATCATTCCTGACAGTGGCATTATTGATCATTCCTGACAGTGGCATTATTGATCATTCCTGACAGTGGCAGTATTGATCATTCCTGACAGTGGCATTATTGATCATTCCTGACAGTGGCATTATTAATCATTCCTGACAGTGGCATTATTGATCATTCTTGACAGTGGCATTATTGATCAACCCTGACAGTGGCATTATTGATAATTCCTGACAGTGGCATTATTGATCAACCATGACAGTGGCATTATTGATCATTACTGACAGTGGCATTATTGATCATTACTGACAGTGGCATTATTGATCATTCCTGACAGTGGCATTATTGATCATTCCTGACAGTGGCATTATTGATCATTCCTGACAGTGGCATTATTGAGCATTCCTGACAGTGGCATTATTGATCATTCCTGACAGTGGCATTATTGATCATTCCTGACAGTGGCATTATTGATCATTCCTGACAGTGGCATTATTGATCAACCCTGACAGTGGCATTATTGATCATTCCTGACAGTGGCATTATTGATCAACCATGACAGTGACATTATTGATCATTACTGACAGTGGCATTATTGATCATTACTGACAGTGGCATTATTGATCAACCATGACAGTGGCATTATTGATCATACAGTGGCATTATTGATCATTCCTGACAGTGGCATTATTGATCATACCTGACAGTGGCATTATTGATCATTCCTGACAGTGCCATTATTGATCATACCTGACAGTGGCATTATTGATCATACCTGACAGTGGCATTATTGATCATTCCTGACAGTGGCATTATTGATCATACCTGACAGTGGCATTATTGATCATACCTGACAGTGGCATTATTGATCAACCCTGACAGTGGCATTATTGATCAACCCTCACAGTGGCATTATTGATCATTCATGACAGTGGCATTATTGATCAACCATGGCAGTGGCATTATTGATCATTACTGACAGTGGCATTATTGATCATTACTGACAGTGACATTATTGATCAACCATGACAGTGGCATTATTGATCATTCCTAACAGTGGCATTATTGATCAACCCTGACAGTGGCATTATTGATCATTCCTGACAGTGGCATTATTGATCATACAGTGGCATTATGTATCATTCCTGACAGTGGCATTATTGATCATACAGTGGCATTATTGATCATTCTTGACAGTGGCATTATTGATCATACAGTGGCATTATTGATCATTCCTGACAGTGGCATTATTGATCAACCATGACAGTGGCATTATTGATCATTACTGACAGTGGCATTGTTGATCATTCCTGACAGTGGCATTATTGATCAACCCTGACAGTGGCATTATTGATTATACCTGACAGTGGCATTATTGATCATTCCTGACAGTGGCATTATTGATCATTCCTGACAGTGGCATTATTGATCATTCCTGACAGTGGCATTATTGATCATTCCTGACAGTGGCATTATTGATCATTCCTGACAGTGGCATTATTGATCATACCTGACAGTGGTATTATTGATCATACCTGACAGTGGCATTATTGAACATACCTGACAGTGGCATTATTGATCAACCCTGACAGTGGCATTATTGATCATACAGTGGCATTATTGATCATTCCTGACAGTGGCATTATTGATCATACAGTGGCATTATTGATCATTCCTGACAGTGGCATTATTGATCATCTCTGACAGTGTCATTATTGATCATCCCTGACAGTGGCATTATTGATTATTCTTGACAGTGGCATTATTGATCATACAGTGGCATTATTGATCATACAGTGGCATTATTGATCATTCCTGATAGTGGCATTATTGATCATCCCTGACAGTGGCATTATTGATCATACAGTGGCATTATTGATCATACAGTGGCATTATTGATCATTCCTGATAGTGACATTATTGATCATCCCTGACAGTGGCATTATTGATCATACAGTGGCATTATTGATCATCCCTGACAGTGGCATTATTGATCATCCCTGACAGTGGCATTATTGATCATACAGTGGCATTATTTATCATTCCTGACAGTGGTATTATTGATCATCCCTGACAGTGGCATTATTGATCATACAGTGACATTATTGATCATTCCTGACAGTGGCATTATTGATCATACAGTGGCATTATTGATCATCCCTGACAGTGGCATTATTGATCATCCCTGACATTATAATTTGTTCTCTTAACATTAGCATTCACATCTTTTCCATTAACTTTCACCTTTCCTATTCATTCCTTTCCTTTATCTTTTCCTTCCCATATTATTATCCCTTTACATTGGTCCATCTCACCTATCCCTTCCTCTTATGTCTGGTGAGCAGTTCTTCTCGTCTCCTATCCCACTGCCGTCCCCTACCTTCCTCTCACATATCTTTTCCATTTGCTGCCACTATCATTTCCCTTCTATCCTATGAATTTCTCCCCCTTTCTGCATTCCGTTCGCTCTCTATTCCA
>NC_091155.1:15000054-15002554 GCF_040958095.1 Procambarus clarkii
TTTTCCAATCTGTCAATCCAACTTAAGTATCTTACATGTCTCTATCATGTCTCCCCTCTCTCTCTCTCTTCTCTTTTCTAGCATCGTCAGGTTTAGTTCCTTCAGTTTCTCTTCATAACCCACCCCTCGCAATTTCCGGGATGAGTCTTCGCCCCGGAAATTTTCGAGGAAATTTTCGAGGAAATTTTCGAAATTTTTGAGGAAATTTTCGAAATTTTCGAAATTTTCGAGGAAATTTTCGAAATTTTCGAGGAAATTTTCGAAATTTTCGAGTTTCCTTAAGTGTTTTTTAAGATGGGATGCGACGATGTGGCTGCATACTTTAAGACTGGTCTCATGTAGGTAGTGTACAGCTATCAAAATGTGTCCTCATTTAGATTTCTAAATGTTCTAACTTTTGCTAGCGTCGAGAAGGCTATTGTCGTTATCTTATTTATATCAACCTCCTGATTTAGGTTTGTTATTAAGTCTAACTTAACTCTAATTGTTATAGGAAGGTACTGTCCCTTTGGTCTCCTGTCACCTGTTCCACCTTCCATCACCTTACACTTGCTGGTGTTGAACTCTAGTATCCATTTCTCGGACCAACTGTACAGCTTAAGTCATCTTGGAGAAACTTACAGTCCTCATCTGCCACGAATCTTCTCATTAATTTCACATCATCTGCAAACATCGACATCTTCGACTCCTGTAGATAAGTTATTTACAATAATGAGGAATAGGTCTCAGCAGCGATCCTTGAGGTACTCCGCTTGTTATCTACCTCAGACTGACTTCTCGCCCCTCACTGTGACTCTCAGACTCCTGTCTGCTAGGTAATTCCTTACCCATGTTAGTGCTTTTTCCTTGAATTCCATTTACCTCACGAATTCGTGCAGTTGAGAAATCTGCAAATCTGCCAAACCTTCTCTATCCTGCCTTATATTATTTGCTTTATCATAGAACTCTAGTAGGTTTGTTAGGCATGATTTCCCTTCCCCTAAAGCTATGTTGATATGTGTTTTCATTCCAATTTTCCAGATGTGTAAATAATCTTATCTTGATTATTCTTTCGAGTACTCTGCCAGCGATGCATTGTGTGTGCACGGTCGCACGTACGTGTGTGTCTAAACCCCCCCCCCACACAGCATCCATACACCACCAGTGTGTGTGTATACATAATCCAGCTTCACCAAAGACATTTTTCAGCTTACAGCTTATCATAACAGCTTTGATTCTGGTTATCAGCATTGAAGGACCTCAACAACATTCTATTTACGCTGATTGTATTCAATTTAAAAACTTCCTCCACTCACACAAAAAATTCCTGCTATCTCTTTGCCCTCGAGACTGATGTCCCATCATTCAGCCATCCATCCAGTCATCCATTAATCTAGTCATTCATCCATCTAGTGATTCGTCCATCTAGTCATCCATTAATCTAGTCATTCATCCATCTAGTGATTCATCCATCCAGTCATCCATTAATCTAGTCATTCATGCATCTGGTGATTCATCCATCTAGTCATCCATTAATCTAGTCATTCATCCATCTGGTGATTTATCCATCCAGTCATCCATCAACCTAGTCATTCATCCATCCAGTCATCCATTCAAGAGGTGAACAAATAATTCGTCTGATACTGAGAGTGAGAATATAAGAGTGACTCTCAGAGCTCTCAAAGAACTAGCATTGTGTTCAGAGTGAATGTCTGGAGTGAATGTTAAGTTAAGTGAATGTTAAACTGGAGTGAATGTTAAGCTGGAGTGAATGTTAAGTTGGAGTGAATGTTAAACTGTAGTGAATGTTAAGCTGGAGTGAATGTTAAGTTGGAGTGAATGTTAAACTGGAGTGAATGTTAAGCTGAAGGCCGCCATTAAGGTAGGCAATTCTGTAGTTAGTTACAGACCCACAAACGATCGTTCAGCCTTAAAGAGATGGCAGGCAACCATTTAACTTTTGCACCCCATTTTTTCGACGTACGTCAACGGAATTTATCTCAGGCCTTACTCTCAGGTAAGAGAGTAGGACTCTTACTCTTAAGAGTCTTTAAGAAGTTTTAATAAAAAGAATTTTAAGACTAAGAGTTTTAAGAAGTTTTAAGAAAAGAGTTTTAAGACAAAGAGTTTTAAGAAGTTTTAAGAAAAAGAAGTTTTAAGATAAAGAGTTTTAAAAAGTTTAAAGAAAAAGAGTTTTAAAAAGTTTTAAGAAAAAGAGTTTTAAAAAGGTTTAAGAAAATGAGTTTTAAGACAAAGAGTTTTAAGAAGTTTTAAGAAAAGAGTTTTAAGACAAAGAGGTTTAAGACAAAGAGTTTTAAGAAGTTTTAAGAAAAGAGTTTTAAGACAAAGAGGTTTAAGACAAAGAGTTTTAAGAAGTTTTAAGAAAAGAGTTTTAAGACAAAGAGTTTTAAGAAGTTTTAAGAAAAGAGTTTTAAGAAAAACAGTTTTAAGACAAAGAGTTTTAAGAAAAGAGTTTTAAGACTAAGAGTTTTAAGAAGTTTTAAGACAAAGAGTTTTAAAA
>NC_091155.1:15007554-15042554 GCF_040958095.1 Procambarus clarkii
TAATGTGTCCACCGTGGTAATGTGTCCACCGAGGTAATGTGTCCACCGTGGTAATGTGTCCACCGTGGTAATGTGTCCCCCGTGGTAATGTGTCCCCCGTGGTAATGTGTCCCCCGTGGTAATGTGTCCACCGTGGTAATGTGTCCCCCGTGGTAATGTGTCCACCGTGGTAGTGTGTCCACCGTGGTAATGTGTCCACCGTGGTAGTGTGTCCACCGTGGTAGTGTGTCCACCGTGGTAGTGTGTCCACCGTGGTAATGTGTCCACCGTGGTAGTGTGTCCACCGTGGTAATGTGTCCACCGAGGTAATGTGTCCACCGTGGTAATGTGTCCACCGTGGTAATGTGTCCACCGTGGTAATGTGTCCACCGTGGTAATGTGTCCACCGTGGTAATGTGTCCACTGTGGTAATGTGTCCCCCGTGGTAATGTGTCCCCCGTGGTAATGTGTCCACCGTGGTAATGTGTCCCCCGTGGTAATGTGTCCACCGTGGTAATGTGTCCCCCGTGGTAATGTGTCCACCGTGGTAATGTGTCCCCCGTGGTAATGTGTCCACCGTGGTAATGTGTCCCCCATGGTAATGTGTCCACCGTGGTAATGTGTCCCCCGTGGTAATGTGTCCCCCGTGGTAATGTGTCCACCGTGGTAATGTGTCCACCGTGGTAATGTGTCCCCCGTGGTAATGTGTCCCCCGTGGTAATGTGTCCCCCGTGGTAATGTGTCCCCCGTGGTAATGTGTCCACCGTGGTAATGTGTCCCCCGTGGTAATGTGTCCACCGTGGTAATGTGTCCACCGTGGTAATGTGTCCCCCGTGGTAATGTGTCCACCGTGGTAATGTGTCCACCGTGGTAATGTGTCCCCCGTGGTAATGTGTTCCCCGAGGTAATGTGTCCACCGTGGTAATGTGTCCCCCGTGGTAATGTGTCCACCGTGGTAATGTGTCCCCCGTGGTAATGTGTCCCCCGTGGTAATGTGTCCCCCGTGGTAATGTGTCCACCGTGGTAATGTGTCCCCCGTGGTAATGTGTCCACCGTGGTAATGTGTCCACCGTGGTAATGTGTCCACCGTGGTAATGTGTCCACCGTGGTAATGTGTCCCCCGTGGTAATGTGTCCACCGTGGTAATGTAAAGCTGGTAACATATATGTATAATTATAATACATATGTATTAATCATCGTAAAGTACAATTTAGTAATAATAAGTGTTTACACGTTTTCTGTGGATTATCACAGAAATTTGATGTATATATTTAAGTTAGAAAATGGGTTTGAAAAGTAAGTCTATATCATAATTTATAGCAAGCTTCATATATCAGACTCGCTATATCGGTTCACAAGGATCTTCCATTAGATTTTGGTAACAATTCATACTTAGCCATAGTAGGGGCATGATAGTGATATAAACACCAGCATGGAGCATAGAGAGCCGGTCAGCCGAGCAGACAGCACGCTGGACTTGTGATCCTGTGGTCCTGGGTTCGATCCCAGGCGCCGGCGAGAAACAATGGGCAGAGTTTCTTTCACTCTATGCCCCTGTTACCTAGCAGTAAAATAGGTACCTGGGTGTTAGTCAGCTGTCGCGGGCTGCTTCCTGGGGGTGGAGGCCTGGTCGAGGACCGGGCCGCGGGGACACTAAAAAGCCCCGAAATCATCTCAAGATAACCTCAAGATGGAGTCAGTAAGATACATCGTTGGAGATTGTATTGGTTTCTGGGGTCACTATTATAGTTTAAGACACGGGTAACTTTAATGGTAAGAGGAGTACTGATAGGTACAAGTGGAGTGCTGTCCATGCGTATATCAACCGTGACCTCACACAACTGGGGGCCTGGTGGCTGAGTAGACAGCGCTCGGGATTCGTAATCCTGGGGCCCGGGGATCGGTCCCCGGGTGATGGTGGAAACAAATGGGCAGAGTTTTTTTCATTCTGAAATCCCTGTTCACCTAGCAGTAAATATAGGTATTTGGGAGTTAGACAGGTGTTACGGGCTCGTTCCTGGGGGTGTTTGTGTAAAAAGGTTTAGTGATTGACTGTTGGGAGGCGGGCCGAAGGAGCTGGAGCTCAACCCACGCAAGCACAACTAGGTGAATACACAGCCCCAGTTGGAAGCAAGCCCAACGCCTTCCTGCTAATAGAACGTCATTTTTTGACATATACTCTCCCAAAGGCTAAAAATCCTCATACTAGAAAATAGTAGCGGCTCGCGAAATTGAGATACTGTCCTGCAGTGTGAAGTTGACACACTGCAGTCTAAGGAGGAATAGTGGCTTCCACACTGCAGTCTACACTAAGGAAACGAACATAAGAATGTGCTTTAATGCCAATAGTGACTGCCCAGACAGGTACAAGAGGAGTGTTGTCAACGCTTACGTCGACCGGGTTCTCACTCACAGCTCTGGTTGGAAGCAAGTCGACGAAGAACTCCGTAGGGTAAGGCAGGTCCTAGTCAACAATAGCTTCTCTAACGGTTATGTTGAAGACGTCATTAAATTGTAAAAGGTGGAGCAACCATGCAACCTCTGAAGAGTCAACTAACACAACACTTGTACACCCTATTAGACTGTTTTACAGGAACTTCTTTTCAACGGTTCTTGAAACGGAGGAAAGTGTCCTGAAAAATATTATTAATAGGAACATTATCCCCACAGACAAACATCTTGAAGTAGTCTTGAAATAGGTAGAATATAGTTGTGCATTAATTCTACCTACTTCAAGACCCCGAACCAACATAGAAGCAGCAAAAGGAAGTATGGGCCAATAGGCCTTCTGCAGTTACTTCCATTCTTATGTTTTTCATACCCAATTTATACCCATTGTTTCGTGTTCTGGCATAGCTCTGTCACCTCACCCAAACGAGTATAAGTATGATGTGTTTTATGTGTAAACTAAATCTTTGAAAATGTAATAAGCATTACGAAACGCGTTCAGACGTCTGACCAGATATAAAGAATGAATTTTGGAGAGTTAATTTATCAATTACCCTCAACAGCGAAGAAGAACGTAAGAATTATTGAGAAGATTCGTGTTAGAATTATATATATACTTATATATATATATATATATATATATATATATATATATATATATATATATATATATATATATATATATATATATATATATATATATATATATATATATATATATATATGCGGAAAATCCACAGAGAAATATGAAATGAGGTGAACGTTTCGGCTTTGTTAAAGCCTTTGTCAACACCAGACTGACTCAGTCAGTCTGGTGTTGACAAAGGCTTTAACAAAGCCGAAACGTTCACCTCATTTCATATTTCTCTGTGGATTTTCCGCATAAAATGATCAGTGTTTTGTGATCGTCAATTGCATATATATATATATATATATATATATATATATATATATATATATATATATATATATATATATATATATATATATATATATATATATATATATATATATATTCTCACTTGAGAAATTATAGGAAAATTAAGTTGAGTCATTCCTCTGGGCAACCAATCACAAGGCAGCGATGCCCCGTCGGACAAGGTACACTTCTAATTGGTGGGTGACACGGCGCCCATTAACGTGATTGGCGGATTACTTGGAGGCGCTCGGAGGATTGGTGAGATAATTATGAGGTGAGGAGGGGGTAGAGAAGTGAGGGGAAAGTGAGGGGGGAAAGTGAGGGGGAAGTGAGGGAACTGGAGCGGAAGTTAGGAGAGATTAAGAGGAAGTTTGAGAATGAAGATTAGAACTGTTGAGAGGAACTCTGGATGGGCTGAGATTAGGGTGATGGGGAGGCTGGGATTGGGGTGATGGGACGGCTGAGATTAGGGTGATGGGACGGCTGAGATTAGGGTGATGGGACGGCTGAGATTGGGGTGATGGGATGGCTGAGGTTAGGGTGATGGGACGGCTGAGATTAGGGTGATGGGACGGCTGAGATTAGGGTGATGGGATGGCTGAGATTAGGGTGATGGGGTGGCTGAGATTAGGATGATGGGACGGCTGAGATTAGGGTGATGGGATGGCTGAGATTAGGGTGATGGACGGCTGAGATTGGGGTGATGGGATGGCTGAGATTGGGGTGATGGGACGGCTGAGATTAGGGTGATGGGATGGCTGAGATTAGGGTGATGGGGTGGCTGAGATTAGGATGATGGGACGGCTGAGATTAGGGTGATGGGATGGCTGAGATTAGGGTGATGGACGGCTGAGATTGGGGTGATGGGATGGCTGAGATAAGGGTGATGGGACGGCTGAGATTAGGGTGATGGGGTGGCTGAGATTGGGGTGATAGGATGGCTGAGATTAGGGTGATGGGATGGCTGAGATTAGGGTGATAGGACGGCTGAGATTAGGATGATAGGACGGCTGAGATGGCCCATTTGTGTCTCCAAATTCCACTTATGTCATCTTAATTTGCTTTCTCTCAATTTATAGTAACTATCCTTTGCCATCTTGTTTATTCCTCTCAGTATCTTGTATGTGGTGATCATATCCCCTCTGGTTTTTGTGCCCTCTGGTGTTGAGAGTTCTAGTTCCATTAGCCTCTACTCTTAGTTTAATCCTCTTAGCTCTCTTTTGACCCTTTTTTGTCCACAGTCGACTCTGCCTTGACTGGGCTCCTTTCCCATTGGCTGGAGATGACGTCATTCGCGTGACGTCACAGTAGACTAGGGCCTCCTGCTTCTAGAAGATTCTAGAAGACTCTAGAATATACTAAAAACCATGATAAGAAAAGAAAACAATTACTATATGAACCCACTACCTAACTACACATGCTCTACTAAACATTATTAATATTTAACTAGTCCAAAACGTGTAGAACAATCACACACACACAGATCACACTAACGTGATGCATCAAATGAACAAATCCACAAGGGGCCGTGACGAGGATTCGAACCTGCGTCCGGGAGCATCCCAGACACTGCCTTAATCGACTGAGCTACGACAGGGAAAAACAGAGCTACGACTTTACCCCTGTCGTAGCTCAGTCGATTAAGGCAGTGTCTGGGATGCTTCCGGACGCAGGTTCGAATCCTCGTCACGGCCCTTGTGGATTTGTTCACGTGTAGAACAAATTCCACACTGGCTAGGAAGTTTTTTTTTTTTTTTGGGGGGGTGGGGGGGAGGGGGGGGGGGGTGGGGGGGGGGGAGGGGGGGCGGGAGACCCCCCTATGTCATGTCACTTAACTTCATGTCCTTATTTTTCAGTAGTGTGTACTGTTTCCAGTCTGTTTGGTACTCTCTCTATTAAGTACTATAATGCAGTGTTTGCTAATTTCTATTGGCATCTCAGTCTCTATCTTTTGAACATGTATCTCATTTATGGACACTAGGTTCGATCCCGGGTTCGATCCCGGGCGCCGGCGAGAAACAATGGGCAGAGTTTCTTTCACCCTATGCCCCTGTTACCTAGCAGTAAAATAGGTACCTGGGTGTTAGTCAGCTGTCACGGGCTGCTTCCTGGGGGTGGAGGTCTGGTCGAGGACCGGGCCGCGGGGACACTAAAAAGCCCCGAAATCATCTCAAGATAACCTCAAGATAACCACCCTATGCCCCTGTTACCTAGCAGTAAAATAGGTACCTGGGTGTTAGTCAGCTGTCACAGGCTGCTTCCTGGGGGTGGAGGTCTGGTCGAGGACCGGGCCGCGGGGACACTAAAAAGCCCCGAAATCATCTCAAGATAACCTCAAGATAAGATCACCTTTAAACAGTTGTCATTGTATCTCTTGTGTTCTTCTGTAGGCCTTCTCATGTTTGATGTAGGGACTGTAAATCACCACTACCACTATCTTCATGTCTCTCCCCCTCTGATAAGTTTACTTCAAAGATCCCGTGTACCTGTAGCAAGAGAGCTACACCACCTTCCCCTCTATCCTCCCTATCTTCCTTAATTACTTGATATCTTTGCGGGGAAAATTACATTTTCTGTAATACTTATCAGTTTCGTTTCCAATATTGCTATGATGTGTAAATTGTTCTGCTGCCATTTTTTTGATATCCTTGCGGGAAAATTACATTTTCTGTAATACTTATCAGTTTCGTTTCCAATATTGCTATGATGTGTAAATTGTTCTGCTGCCACTTTTTCCCCCATAACGCTATTGCTTTATATGTAATTCCATCAGCATTTGTGTATTTAATTTTCACGCTGCTGCTAACAACTAGGATGCTAATGTTTTAGCTGAGGAGCAGTTGGTCCTGTTGCTTCAGGAATGGGGTTGAATGATGATTGAATGCTGATTGAATAATGAGAAACATCTGTTTGTCATTAGTTTGTTTCATAAATCAGCCAACCTCACTGACTCATTTATGACTCACTGATGAAGGCTGGTTCACCTAGAGGATGGGTAGTGGAGACTGACTCACGTGAATGATGGGGTAGCGGAGACTGACTCATCTGGTGGAGGAGGTGGAGGAGACGCACAAATGAGTCACATAGACGTCAGAAACAACGTCGTCAGTGGAAGAGACGCCAATAAGTGGAATAGATTAGACGTAAACGTCGTTGATGCTAACTCAGTACAGAATTTTACCTGTAAAATATGATAAAAAAAACGTTGAAATTGAGTTATTGCATTAATACAACTTCTCATTGCATTATTATCCAGGCTCTCTAGCATAGCTCTGGAGAGGCTGTGCTAGAGGCCTAGGTAGGCCTTGCAAGCTCATGAAGGTGAGTATATGTAGGTGAGTATATATATTGGTGAGTACATGTAGATGAGCACATGTAAATGAGTACATGTAGATAAGTACATACAGACACTCGTACTCGATCCCTAGTAAAGGGAGATAACTTAGACTCTTCCAGACAACTTGAAGTTTATTCTCAGGTGTTTTAATGTCTCAGGTGTTTTCTGTCACAGGTGTTTTCTGTCGCAGGTGTTTTTTGTCGCAGGTGTTTTTTGTTGCAGGTGTTTTTTTGTCGCAGGTGTTTTTTGTCGCAGGTGTTTTTTGTTGCACGTGTTTTTTGTCGCAGGTGTTTTCTGTCACAGGT
Organism: Procambarus clarkii; assembly: GCF_040958095.1. NCBI lineage: Eukaryota > Metazoa > Arthropoda > Malacostraca > Decapoda > Cambaridae > Procambarus > Procambarus clarkii. Next base: position 15,014,543 of record NC_091155.1, read on the forward strand.
GTTTTAATGTCTCAGGTGTTTTCTGTCTCAGGTGTTTTCTATAGCAGGTGTTTTTTGTCGCAGGTGTTTTTGTCGCAGGTGTTTTCTGTCTCAGGTGTTTTAATGTGTCAGGTGTTTTCTGTCTCAGGTGTTTTCTGTCTCAGGTGTTTTAATGTGTCAGGTGTTTTCTGTCTCAGGTGTTTTCTGTATCAGGTGTTTTAATGTCTCGGGTGTTTTCTGTCTCAGGTGTTTTCTGTCTCAGGTGTTTCCTGTCTCAGGTGTTTTCTGTCTCAGGTGTTTTAATCTGTCAGGTGTTTTCTGTCTCAGGTGTTTTCTGTCTCAGGTGTTTTAATGTGTCAGGTGTTTTCTGTCTCAGGTGTTTTCTGTCTCAGGTGTTTTAATCTGTCAGGTGTTTTCTGTCTCATGTATTTTCTGTCTCAGGTGTTTTAATGTCTCGGGTGTTTTCTGTCTCAGGTGTTTTCTGTCTCAGGTGTTTTCTGTCACAGGTATTTTCTGTTTCAGGTGTTTTCTGTCACAGGTATTTTCTGTCTCAGGTGTTTTCTGGGGTAGCAGACTATTGTGTCTTGCACTGGGATGCTGTATCTTCTTCTCTTCCTCTCCCTCTTCTCTCTCTATTCCCTCTCCTTCTACCCTCCGCCTCTCCCTCACTCAGTCTTTGTTCTCACTCCTTCCTTCCCATAATGGGCGTCCTTCCATTATTCCCCTTCGTCCGTCACTTCCCGTCCCTCTTGCCCCATCTCCTCTTCCAGTCAATTGCCTGCTTTCATCTCTGTCTCTCCCCCACCCGTCACCACGGTAGATAATATCCATGGTGTGTGTGTGTGCGTGTGTGTGTGTGTGTGTGTGTGTGTGTGTGTGTGTGTGTGTGTGTGTGTGTGTGTGTGTGTGTACTCACCTAGTTGTACTCACCTAGTTGTGTTTGCGGGGGTTGAGCTCTGGCTCTTTGGTCCCGCCTCTCAACCGTCAATCAACAGGTGTACAGATCTGTGTGTGTGTGTGTGTGTGTGTGTGTGTGTGTGTGTGTGTGTGTGTGTGTGTGTGTGTGTGTGTGTGTGTGTGTGTGTGTGTGTGTGTGTGTGTGTGTGTGTGTGTACTCAGCTATTTGTGCTTGCGGGGGTTGAGTTCTGGCTCTTTCGTCCCGCCTTTCAACTGTCAATCAACTGGTGTACAGGTTCCTGAGCCTACTGGGCTCTATCATATCTACACTTGAAACTGTGTATGGAGTCAGCCTCCACCACATCACTGCCTAATGCATTCCATTTGTCAACCACTCTGACACTAAAAAAGTTCTTTCTAATATCTCTGTGGCTCATTTGGGCACTCAGTTTCCACCTGTGTCCCCTAGTGCGTGTGCCCCTTGTGTTAAATAGCCTGTCTTTATCAACCCTGTCGATTCCCTTGAGAATCTTGAATGTGGTGATCATGTCCCCCCTAACTCTTCTGTCTTCCAAGGAAGTGAGGTTTAATTCCCGTAGTCTCTCCTCGTAGCTCATACCTCTCAGCCCGGGTACTAGTCTGGTGGCAAACCTTTGAACCTTTTCCAGTTTAGTCTTATCCTTGACTAGATTTGGACTCCATGCTGGAGCTGCATACTCCAGAATTGGCCTGACATATGTGGTATACAAAGTTCTGAATGATTCTTTACACAAATTTCTGAATGCCGTTCGTATGTTGGCCAGCCTGGCATATGCCGCTGATGTTATCCTCTTGATATGTGCTGCAGGAGACAGGTCTGGCGTGATATCAACCCCCAAGTCTTTTTCCTTCTCTGACTCCTGAAGAATTTCCTCTCCCAGATGATACCTTGTATCTGGCCTCCTGCTCCCTACACCTATCTTCATTATATTACATTTGGTTGGGTTAAACTCTAACAACCACTTGTTCGACCATTCCTGCAGTTTGTCTAGGTCTTCTTGAAGCCTCAAACAGTCCTCCTCTGTCTTAATCCTTCTCATAATTTTGGCATCGTCCGCAAACATTGAGAGAAATGAATCCATACCCTCCGGGAGATCATTTACGTATATCAGTAACAAGATAGGACCGAGTACAGAGCCCTGTGGGACTCCACTGGTGACTTCACGCCAATCGGAGGTCTCACCCCTCACCGTAACTCTCTGCTTCCTATTGCTTAGGTACTCCCTTATCCACTGGAGCACCTTACCAGCTACACCTGCCTGTCTCTCCAGCTTATGTACCAGCCTCTTATGCGGTACTGTGTCAAAGGTTTTCCGACACTCCAAGAAAATGCAGTCCGCCCAGCCCTCTCTTTCTTGCTTAATCTGTGTTACCTGGTCATAGAATTCTATTAGGCCAGTCAGGCAAGATTTACCCTCCCTGAACCCATGTTGTCGATTTGTCACGAAGTCCCTTCTCTCCAGATGTGCTACCAGGTTTTTTCTCACGATCTTCTCCATCACCTTGCATGGTATACAAGTCAAGGATACTGGCCTGTAGTTCAGTGCCTCTTGCCTGTCGCCCTTTTTGTATATTGGAACCACATTCGCCGTCTTCCATATTTCTGGCAGGTCTCCCGTCTCCAGTGACCTACTATACACTATGGAGAGTGGCAAGCAAAGTGCCTCTGCACACTCTTTCAGTACCCATGACGAGATCCCGTCTGGACCAACAGCCTTTCTAACATCTAGGTCCAGCAGGTGTCTCTTGACCTCCTCTCTCGTAATTGTGTGTGTGTGTGTGTGTGTGTGTGTGTGTGTGTGTGTGTGTGTGTGTGTGTGTGTGTGTGTGTGTGTGTGTGTGTGTGTGTGTGGGGCAAGGGGACAAGGGGCCTCGTAGCCTGGTGGATAGCACGCAGGACTCTTAATTCTGTGGCGCGGGTTCGATTCCCGCACGAGGCAGAAACAAATGGGCAAAGTTTCTTTCACCCTGAATGCCCCTGTTACCTAGCAGTAAATAGGTACCTGGGAGTTAGTCAGCTGTCACGGGCTGCTTCCTGGGGGTGGAGGCCTGGTCGAGGACCGGGCCGCGGGTACACTAAAGCCCCGAAATCATCTCAAGATAACCTCAAGAATCTCAAGATAACACACACACACACACACACACTCTTTAACACACACACACTCTTTAACACACACACACTCTTTAACACACACACACACACACACACACACACACACACACACACACACACACACACACACTCACACACACACACACACACACACACACACACACACACACACACACACACACACACACACACACTCACACACACACACACACACACACACACACACACACACACACACACACACACACACACACTCACACACACACACACACACACACACACACACACACACACACACACACACTCACACACACACACACACACACACACACACACACACACACACACACACACACACACAGAGCCAGCCATCACTTAACATTCACTTTGAACGAGCCAGACAAAATGAAGACCCACTTTAGAGCCTTCCAGATAATGAGTGATCATTGTGTCTGAACTGTCTATTAAACAGTTGAAGTAGCAGCGTGCGGCGAAGGGTTCCTGAACCTGAGGACAGCTACACACACAGAACAACCAGCAGGAAATAGAATACCGTCAACCAAGGGCCTCCATTCGACACACATCTCTTCACAAATTCCCAGCAAGTTATAATGGGCTTCCCAGGACTTAAAGTTAGGAGCCGGTCGGCCGAGCGGACAGCACGCTGGACTTGTGATCCTGTGGTCCTGGGTTCGACCCCAGGCGCCGGCGAGAAACAATGGGCAGAGTTTCTTTCACCCTATGCCCCTGTTACCTAGCAGTAAAATAGGTACCTGGGTGTTAGTCAGCTGTCACGGGCTGCTTCCTGGGGGGTGGAGGCCGGGTCTAGGACCGGGCCGCGGGGACACTGAAGCCCAGAAATCATCTCAAAATAACCTCAAGATAGAAAACAGGTCGTGAATTTATTCTATAAGGCAGTGAATGCAAGAGGACGAACCCATAGTTTAGAAGAACAGGATAGTCCAAGGAATGAACCCAGCAGGGGAGATGATAGAGACTCGGGAGATCTTATCTTGAGATGATTTCGGGGCTTTAGTGTCCCCGCGGCCCGGTCCTCGACCAGGCCTCCACCCCCAGGAAGCAGCCCGTGACAGCTGACTAACACCCAGGTACCTATTTTACTGCTAGGTAACAGGGGGCATAGGGTGAAAGAAACTGCCCATTTGTTTCTGCCTCGTGCGGGAATCGAACCCGCGCCACAGAATTACGAGCCCTGCGCGCTATCCACTAGGCTACGAGGCCCCCTAAAAGATAGAACGATAGCCAGTCCTTCTAACGTGTCCCAACTTCAAGAAACTGTCGTGCTAAAGTGCCCTGTTATCCTAACCTACCAGAGGCCCCAAAACAGAAAACGGGACAGAGTGTCAATTTCGCGATCCGCTTCCGTTTTCGTGTACAATTTTTTGGCCTTACTGTAGAGTATACGTCAAAATACGACGTGTTATTACGTCGAAAGGGTGAGAGTAAAAGCTTAAACTTCTCTAAGGATATATTAAGATCGAAACCGAGCTGTCCAGGTTCAGAAACCAAAGCTGTCCAGGTTCAGAAACCAAAGCTGTTCAGGTTCAGAAACCAAAGCTGTTCAGGTTCAGAAACCAAAGCTGTTCAGGTTCAGAAACCAAAGCTGTTCAGGTTCAGAAACCAAAGCTGTTCAGGTTCAGAAACCAAAGCTGTTCAGGTTCAGAAACCAAAGCTGTTCAGGTTCAGAAACCAAAGCTGTTCAGGTTCAGAAACCAAAGCTGTTCAGGTTCAGAAACCAAAGCTGTTCAGGTTCAGAAACCAAAGCTGTTCAGGTTCAGAAACCAAAGCTGTTCAGGTTCAGAAACCAAAGCTGTTCAGGTTCAGAAACCAAAGCTGTTCAGGTTCAGAAACCAAAGCTGTTCAGGTTCAGAAACCAAAGCTGTTCAGGTTCAGAAACCAAAGCTGTTCAGGTTCAGAAACCAAAGCTGTTCAGGTTCAGAAACCAAAGCTGTTCAGGTTCAGAAACCAAAGCTGTTCAGGTTCAGAAACCAAAGCTGTTCAGGTTCAGAAACCAAAGCTGTTCAGGTTCAGAAACCAAAGCTGTTCAGGTTCAGAAACCAAAGCTGTCCAGGTTCAGAAACCAAAGCTGTTCAGGTTCAGAAACCAAAGCTGTTCAGGTTCAGAAACCAAAGCTGTTCAGGTTCAGAAACCAAAGCTGTTCAGGTTCAGAAACCAAAGCTGTTCAGGTTCAGAAACCAAAGCTGTTCAGGTTCAGAAACCAAAGCTGTTCAGGTTCAGAAACCAAAGCTGTCCAGGTTCAGAAACCAAAGCTGTTCAGGTTCAGAAACCAAAGCTGTCCAGGTTCAGAAACCAAAGCTGTTCAGGTTCAGAAACCAAAGCTGTTCAGGTTCAGAAACCAAAGTTGTTCAGGTTCAGAAACCAAAGTTATTCAGGTTCAGAAACCAAAGCTGTTCAGGTTCAGAAACCAAAGCTGTTCAGGTTCAGAAACCAAAGCTGTTCAGGTTCAGAAACCAAAGCTGTTCAGGTTCAGAAACCAAAGCTGTTCAGGTTCAGAAACCAAAGCTGTTCAGGTTCAGAAACCAAAGCTGTTCAGGTTCAGAAACCAAAGCTGTTCAGGTTCAGAAACCAAAGCTGTTCAGGTTCAGAAACCAAAGCTGTTCAGGTTCAGAAACCAAAGCTGTTCAGGTTCAGAAACCAAAGTTGTTCAGGTTCAGAAACCAAAGCTGTTCAGGTTCAGAAACCAAAGCTGTTCAGGTTCAGAAACCAAAGCTGTTCAGGTTCAGAAACCAAAGCTGTTCAGGTTCAGAAACCAAAGCTGTTCAGGTTCAGAAACCAAAGCTGTTCAGGTTCAGAAACCAAAGCTGTTCAGCTGTTACGACATTAACTCCATCAGCGTTACAAACAAAAGGAACAAATTACATAAACAAATTGTTTATAAAATTAAATAAAACTTCAGAGATTTATAACGAAAAATATACAAAAAAAAAAAAACATGATAGTAAAACTTGATCAAAAATTTTATTATCAAAGCCAAACTGTCAAGTGACAGGTGTATAGTGACAGGTGTATAGTGACAGGTATATAGTGACAGGTGTATAGTGACAGGTGTATAGTGACAGGTGTATAGTGACAGGTGTATAGTGACAGGTGTATAGTGACAGGTGTATAGTGACAGGTGTATAGTGACAGGCGTATAGTGACAGGCGTATAGTGACAGGCGTATAGTGACAGGTGTATAGTGACAGGTGTATAGTGACAGGTGTATAGTGACAGGTGTATAGTGACAGGTGTATAGTGACAGGTGTCTCTTGTTAGTAGTCCTTCAGCTCAAGCAGTCTGACACGGATGTTCTTTCTCTGTTAAATAGGCCCACCGGTTATACGGATCGGTGCCCATGGCCCTTGCCCTCTCGGGGATTCGAACCCCCATGGCCGCTATCGCTATCGAGGCGTGGAATGGTCTCCGCTATCACAACGCAGTGATGATTTTCCACGAGACGATAGTTGTTGAGACACGATTGTATTGTCCGATTGTTTCGACAATCTGTAATGGATTGTTTTGGCTGTAATGACTTCCCTACCACCCCCCCCCTACATGTCTACCCCCATCCCTGTCTACCTTTCCCTGTCTACCCCTTTCCCTGTCTACCCTCCCCCCCCACTTCAGCTCAACAAACTCCAAATTAAACTGTGGTGAACACGTTCCATACGAGTCATATCAGGCCACGGATGTTGCGGAGTTTAATTGATTTGTTGAGCAAAGACTAAGTTGCCCTTGTGTAAACTTTAAGTTTACAGTCATCACGAAGCCGTTTGGGCAAGTTTTAGCCTCGGTGCTAACTTCAGGTTGGGATCTATTTGAATGGTTATTATAGTGGGCATTGTCTTTGGTTGCCTGATTCTCTCGCGAGAGGGAGAGAGAGAGAGAGAGAGAGAGAGAGAGAGGTAGAGAGAGAGAGAGAGAGAGAGAGAGAGAGAGAGAGAGTGAGAGAGAGAGAGAGAGAGAGAGAGAGAGAGAGAGAGAGAGAGAGAGAGAGAGAGAGAGAGGGAGAGAGGGGGAGAGAGAGAGAGAGAGAGAGAGAGAGAGAGAGAGAGGGAGAGAGGGGGAGAGAGAGGAGAGACTATGTGCCTAAATTACCTCAACGGTATTGAACAACCAGTCACAGTGTACCTGATCAATCGATCCCAGCGCCGAAATGAACCTAGGTTTTCTAGTACATGTGTAATCATTAACCGATCCCAGGAATGATAGTCAACTAGTTTTAACGTAAATAGGCTTAGGAACTTAGTTTCAGGAATAAATTTTTTGCATATTTTCACTTTTCATTTAATTCTAAATGAAGAGTCGTTGGTTATAAATCCCTCCCCCCCCCTGCTACTTATGGTCTGGATTCTGTCCGTTTCTGTCTGTCTCCGTCTCTGTCTTTTCTGTCTCTCACTCTGTCTCCAGTGCGCGCTTTCTGGAAGGGTTTTATCTCTTCATAATTTAGCAGGAGAGATAAGGGGAACTCATTTGCACCCGGGGAACCTCCCGACTTGGAAGATTAGAGTGAGATCAGCCTCTTATAAGGACCTTTACGTGTGTGTGTGTGTGTGTGTGTGTGTGTGTGTGTGTGTGTGTGTGTGTGTGTGTGTGTGTGTGTGTGTGTGTTCACCTAGTTGTGTTTGCGGGGGTTGAGCTTTGCTCTTTCGGCCCGCCTCTCAACTGTCAATCAACTGTTTACTAACTACTTACTAACCACACACACACACACACACAGTGTGTGTGTGTGTGTGTGTGTGTGTGTGTGTGTGTGTGTGTGTGTGTGTGTGTGTGTGTGTGTGTGTGTGTGTGCGTTTACTCACCTATTTGTGCCTGCAGGATCGAGCTGTAGTTCTTGGACCCGGCATCTAACCTTTGGTTGTCTATTGTAATTTAGACAACCTAAATTCGATTCGGGGCTCAGCGTCCCGGAGGCCCGGTCCTCGATCAGGCCTTAGTTCACCTGTTCAGTCTCGCAAACGCCATCTTGGTCACTCAAACACCATCTTGGTCACTCAGACACCATCTTGGTCACTCTAACACCGTCTTGGGTCACTCAAACACCATCTTGGTCACTCAAACACCATCTTGGTCACTCAAACACCGTCTTGGTCACTCAAACACCGTCTTGGTCACTCAAACACCGTTTTGGTCACTCAAACACCATCTTGGTCACTCAAACACCGTCTTGGTCACTCAAACACCGTCTTGGTCACTCAAACACCGTCTTGGTCACTCAAACACCGTCTTGGTCACTCAGACACCATCTTGGTCACTCAAACACCGTCTTGGTCACTCAAACACCGTCTTGGTCACTCAGACACCATCTTGGTAACTCAGACTCCGCCACGGTCACTCAAACGCCATCTTGGTCACTCAGACACCGTCTGGGTCACTCAAACACCGTCTGGGTCACTCAAACACCGTCTTGGTCACTCAAACACCGTTTTGGTCACTCAGACACCGTCTGGGTCACTCAAACACCATCTTGGTCACTCAAACACCATCTTGGTCACTCAAACACCGTCTTGGTCACTCAAACACCGTTTTGGTCACTCAGACACCGTCTTGGTCACTCAAACACCATTTTGGCCACTCAAACGCCGTCTTGGTCACTCAGACACCATCTTGGTCACTCAAACACCGTCTTGGTCTCTCAAACACCGTCTTTGGTCACTCAAACACCGTCTTTGGTCACTCAAACACCGTCTTTGGTCACTCAAACGCCGTCTTGGTCAATCAGACACCATCTTTGTCACTCAAACACCGTCTTGGTCACTCAAACACCATCTTGGTCACTCAGACACCATCTGGGTCACTCAAACACCGTCTGGGTCACTCAAACACCATCTTGGCCACTCAGACACCATCTGGGTCACTCAAACACCGTCTTGGTCACTCAAACACCATCTTGGTCACTCAGACACCATCTGGGTCACTCAAACACCGTCTTTGGTCACTCAAACACCATCTTGGTCACTCAGACACCATCTTGGTCACTCAAACACAGTCTTGGTCACTCAAACACCGTCTTGGTCACTCAAACACCGTCTTGGTCACTCAAACACCGTCTTTGGTCACTCAAACGCCGTCTTGGTCACTCAAACACCGTCTTGGTCACTCAGACACCATCTGGGTCACTCAAACACCGTCTGGGTCACTCAAACACCATCTTGGCCACTCAGACACCATCTTGGTCACTCAAACACCGTCTTGGTCACTCAAACACCATCTTGGTCACTCAGACACCATCTGGGTCACTCAAACACCGTCTTTGGTCACTCAAACACCATCTTGGTCACTCAGACACCATCTTGGTCACTCAAACACAGTCTTGGTCACTCAAACACCGTCTTGGTCACTCAAACACCGTCTTGGTCACTCAAACACCGTCTTGGTCGCTCAGACACCATCTTGGCCACTCAAACACCATCTGGGTCTCTCAAACACCATCTTGGTCACTCAAACACCGTCTTTGATCACTCAAACACCGTCTTTGGTCACTCAAACACCATCTTGGTCACTCAAACACCGTCTTTGGTCACTCAAACACCGTCTTTAGTCACTCAAACACCGTCTTTGGTCAGTCAAACACCGTCTTGGTCAGTCAAACACCGTCTTGGTCGCTCAGACACCATCTTGGTCACTCAAACTCCGTCTTGGTCACTCAAACACCGTCTTGGTCGCTCAGACACCATCTTGGCCACTCAAACACCGTCTTGGTCACTCAAACACCATTTTGGCCACTCAAACACCGTCTTGGTCACTCAGACACCATCTTGGTCACTCAAACACCGTCTTGGTCACTCAGACACCATCTTGGTCACTCAAACACCGTCTTGGTCTCTCAAACACCGTCTTTGGTCACTCAAACACCGTCTTTGGTCACTCAAACACCGTCTTTGGTCACTCAAACGCCGTCTTGGTCACTCAGACACCATCTTTGTCACTCAAACACCGTCTTGGTCACTCAAACACCATCTTGGTCACTCAGACACCATCTGGGTCACTCAAACACCGTCTGGGTCACTCAAACACCATCTTGGCCACTCAGACACCATCTGGGTCACTCAAACACCGTCTTGGTCACTCAAACACCATCTTGGTCACTCAGACACCATCTGGGTCACTCAAACACCGTCTTTGGTCACTCAAACACCATCTTGGTCACTCAGACACCATCTTGGTCACTCAAACACAGTCTTGGTCACTCAAACACCGTCTTGGTCACTCAAACACCGTCTTGGTCACTCAAACACCGTCTTTGGTCACTCAAACGCCGTCTTGGTCACTCAAACACCGTCTTGGTCACTCAGACACCATCTGGGTCACTCAAACACCGTCTGGGTCACTCAAACACCATCTTGGCCACTCAGACACCATCTGGGTCACTCAAACACCGTCTTGGTCACTCAAACACCATCTTGGTCACTCAGACACCATCTGGGTCACTCAAACACCGTCTTTGGTCACTCAAACACCATCTTGGTCACTCAGACACCATCTTGGTCACTCAAACACAGTCTTGGTCACTCAAACACCGTCTTGGTCACTCAAACACCGTCTTGGTCACTCAAACACCGTCTTGGTCGCTCAGACACCATCTTGGCCACTCAAACACCATCTGGGTCTCTCAAACACCATCTTGGTCACTCAAACACCGTCTTTGATCACTCAAACACCGTCTTTGGTCACTCAAACACCATCTTGGTCACTCAAACACCGTCTTTGGTCACTCAAACACCGTCTTTGGTCACTCAAACACCGTCTTTGGTCAGTCAAACACCGTCTTGGTCACTCAAACACCGTCTTGGTCGCTCAGACACCATCTTGGTCACTCAAACACCGTCTTGGTCACTCAAACACCGTCTTGGTCGCTCAGACACCATCTTGGCCACTCAAACACCATCTGGGTCTCTCAAACACCATCTGGGTCTCTCAAACACCATCTTGGTCACTCAAACACCGTCTTGGTCACTCAAACACCGTCTGGGTCACTCAAACACCGTCTCCTTCGTGTTTACCCGGCCTCGTCACTCACACAGAAACTAGCAAAACAGAAGAAAAATCATCAAAAAATCGTAAACCTTCTCTGACTTGCACGTGATTGCTTATTTATTGGTCATTCTGCACGGCATTCATAGTTTTTTTCCAAGGAGGAGCATTTGCATAAGAAGAGGAGGAGGAGGAAGGGAAGAAGGAGGAAGAAGAGGAGGAGGAGGAAGGAAAGAAGGAGGAAGAGGAGAAGGAGAATTAACACAAGCCAAGGATCTGGCGCGCACAGGGGGGGGGGGGATAGTGTGTTATCAGGGATTTTTCCTCCTTCTATGAATATGGTAATGTGGCTTAAGCCAGCCCTGCGACACTTGGGGTCTGGTCTGGGCAAGCCTAGTTGTGTCAGTTGGGGGTTGGCTAGGCCAGGTTGGCCAGTTGGGTGCTGGCTTGGCCAGGTTGGCCAGTTGGGTGCTGGCTTGGCCAGGTTGGCCAGTTGGGTGCTGGCTTGGCCAGGTTGGCCAGTTGGGTGCTGGCTAGGCCAGGTTGGCCAGTTGGGTGCTGGCTAGGCCAGGTTGGCCAGTTGGGTGCTGGCTAGGCCAGGTCGGCCAGTTGGGTGCTGGCTAGGCCAGGTTGGCCAGTTGGGTGCTGGCTTGGCCAGGTTGGCCAGTTGGGTGCTGGCTAGGCCAGGTTGGCCAGTTGGGTGCTGGCTAGGCCAGGTTGGCCAGTTGGGTGCAGGCTAGGCCAGGTTGGCCAGTTGGGTGCTGGCCATGCCAGGTTGGCCAGTTGGGTGCTGGCTAGGCCAGGTTGGCCAGTTGGGTGCTGGCCATGCCAGGTTGGCCAGTTGGGTGCTGGCTAGGCCAGGTTGGCCAGTTGGGTGCTGGCCATGCCAGGTTGGCCAGTTGGGTGCTGGCTAGGCCAGGTTGGCCAGTTGGGTGCTGGCTAGGCCAGGTCGGCCAGTTGGGTGCTGGCTAGGCCAGGTCGGCCAGTTGGGTGCTGGCTAGGCCAGGTCGGCCAGTTGGGTGCTGGCTAGGCCAGGTTGGCCAGTTGGGTGCTGGCTAGGCCAGGTTGGCCAGTTGGGTGCTGGCTAGGGCAGGTTGGCCAGTTGGGTGCTGGCTTGGCCAGGTTGGCCAGTTGGGTGCTGGCTAGGGCAGGTTGGCCAGTTGGGTGCTGGCTAGGCCAGGTTGGCCAGTTGGGTGCTGGCTAGGGCAGGTTGGCCAGTTGGGTGCTGGCTAGGCCAGGTTGGCCAGTTGGGTGCTGGCTAGGCCAGATTGGCCAGTTGGGTGCTGGCTAGGCCAGGTTGGCCAGTTGGGTGCTGGCTAGGCCAGGTTGGCCAGTTGGGTGCTGGCCATGCCAGGTTGGCCAGTTGGGTGCTGGCTAGACCAGGTTGGCCAGTTGGGTGCTGGCTAGGCCAGGTCGGCCAGTTGGGTGCTGGCTAGGCCAGGTTGGCCAGTTGGGTGCTGGCTAGGCCAGGTCGGCCAGTTGGGTGCTGGCTAGGCCAGGTTGGCCAGTTGGGTGCTGGCTAGGCCAGGTCGGCCAGTTGGGTGCTGGCTAGGCCAGGTTGGCCAGTTGGGTGCTGGCTAGGCCAGGTTGGCCAGTTGGGTGCTGGCTAGGCCAGGTTGGCCAGTTGGGTGCTGGCTAGGCCAGGTCGGCCAGTTGGGTGCTGGCTAGGCCAAGTTGGCCAGTTGGGTGCTGGCTAGGCCAGGCTGGCCAGTTGAGTGCTGGCTAGGCCAGGTCGGCCAGTTGGGTGCTGGCTAGGGCAGGTTGGCCAGTTGGGTGCTGGCTAGGCCAGGTTGGCCAGTTGGGTGCTGGCTAGGCCAGGTTGGCCAGTTGGGTGCTGGCTAGGCCAAGCTGGCCAACTGGGAGCTGGCTAGACCAAGCTGGCCAACTGGGAGCTGGCTAGACCAAGCTGGCCAACTGGGAGCTGGCTAGACCAAACTGGCCAACTGGGAGCTGGCTAGACCAAGCTGGCCAACTGGGAGCTGGCTAGACCAAGCTGGCCAACTGGGAGCTGGCTAGACCAAGCTGGCCAACTGGGAGCTGGCTAGACCAAGCTGGCCAACTGGGAGCTGGCTAGACCAAGCTGGCCAACTGGGAGCTGGCTAGACCAAACTGGCCAACTGGGAGCTGGCTAGACCAAGCTGGCCAACTGGGAGCTGGCTAGACCAAGCTGGCCAACTGGGAGCTGGCTAGACCAAGCTGGCCAACTGGGAGCTGGCTAGACCAAGCTGGCCAACTGGGAGCTGGCTAGACCAAGCTGGCCAACTGGGAGCTGGCTAGACCAAGCTGGCCAACTGGGAGCTGGCTAGACCAAGCTGGCCAACTGGGAGCTGGCTAGACCAAGCTGGCCAACTGGGAGCTGGCTAGACCAAACTGGCCAACTGGGAGCTGGCTAGACCAAGCTGGCCAACTGGGAGCTGGCTAGACCAAACTGGCCAACTGGGAGCTGGCAAGACCAAGCTGGCCAACTGGGAGCTGGCTAGACCAAGCTGGCCAACTGGGAGCTGGCTAGACCAAGCTGGCCAACTGGGAGCTGGCTAGACCAAACTGGCCAACTGGGAGCTGGCAAGACCAAGCTGGCCAACTGGGAGCTGGCTAGACCAAGCTGGCCAACTGGGAGCTGGCTAGACCAAACTGGCCAACTGGGAGCTGGCAAGACCAAGCTGGCCAACTGGGAGCTGGCTAGACCAAGCTGGCCAACTGGGAGCTGGCTAGACCAAGCTGGCCAACTGGGAGCTGGCTAGACCAAACTGGCCAACTGGGAGCTGGCTAGACCAAGCTGGCCAACTGGGAGCTGGCTAGACCAATCTGGCCAACTGGGAGCTGGCTAGACCAAGCTGGCCAACTGGGAGCTGGCTAGACCAAGCTGGCCAACTGGGAGCTGGCTAGACCAATCTGGCCAACTGGGAGCTGGCTAGACCAAGCTGGCCAACTGGGAGCTGGCTAGACCAAGCTGGCCAACATATGCAGTGATACACCACCAGAAAAGTCTCAATACGTACTTCTTATTTTTATAAAGTCCGGAAAAAATAATGGTAAAAAATCACTTTAATATTCTTAGGCCTCTTATGGCACACACATATACTACATTAGGCCTAAAATATATAATGTAGCATATATATATATACTACATTAGGCCTAAAATATATAATGTAGCATATATATATATACTACATTAGGCCTAAAATATATAATGTAGCATATATATATATACTACATTAGGCCTAAAATATATAATGTAGCATATATATATACTACATTAGGCCTAAAATATATAATGTAGCATATATATATACTACATTAGGCCTAAAATATATAATGTAGCATATATATATACTACATTAGGCCTAAAATATATAATGTAGCATATATATATACTACATTAGGCCTAAAATAACATGCAATAGACCTAAGAATGCCACGAGAATTGATGCTGGTTTAGGTCAATATTGAGATTAAAAATATTCCCATTTTCACAAAATTTCAATAATACACAACTGCAGTATAGGTACTTAGGTACTCCATTTGTTCCAGTAGACTCCAGCTCTTGGGCCCTGTCACTGCAAGCACCGTTTATGAAACAGTTTTTAAGAAATTGTACATGAAGTACAATTTCATATACAATTGTACAGTTTCATGAAGTACAATTGTACAATTGTACAAATTGTACAATTGTACAATTGCTACATGAAGCTCCAGCTTGGTATAATTTAGAACTCAAAAGTAAAAAAAATTAATTAACCAAAAAACGTTAATAAATAGCTTAAATAAAATCTTCCCAATTAATTAAGGAGATCTACGACGGGTTCCGTGCACTCAGTCATCGTGTAAAGCCTTAATTCCTTAAATTAATTACGTGTTTGTTGAGAGAACTTCAAATGATGAAAGAGAGATTAAGAGACATTAGTGAGAGACGTCTCTCTGAAGAGGTAGCGTCGTCGAGACGTCTCTCTGAAGACGTAGATTCGTTGAGACGTCTCTCTGAAGACGTAGATTCGTTGAGACGTCTCTCTGAAGACGTAGCAACGTCGCAACGTCTCTCTGAAGACGTAGCAACGTCGAGACGTCTCTGACGTCTCTCTGAAGACGTAGCAACGCCGAGACGTCTCTCTGAAGACGTAGGCACGTCGAGACGTCTCTCTGAAGACGTAGCGTCGTCGAGACGTCTCTCTGAAGACGTAGCGTCGTCGAGACGTCTTTCTGAAGACGTAGCAACGTCGAGACGTCTCTCTGAAGACGTAGCAACGTCGAGACGTCTCTCTGAAGAAGTAGCAATGTCGAGACGTCTCTCTGAAGACGTAGCAACGTCGTGACGTCTCTCTGAAGACGTAGATTCGTTGAGACGTCTCTCTGAAGACGTAGCGTCGTCGAGACGTCTCTCTGAAGACGTAGCGTCGTCGAGACGTCTCTCTGAAGACGTAGCAACATCGAGACGTCTATTGGAACTTGTTTCGTCGAGAGAGACGTCTCCATTGAAGACGTCTTTGGAACGTCATTGAAGACGTCTTTGGAAGAACATGAAGAACACCTTCGAGAGCTCCTTATTGTAAGACGTCTTTATTGAAAACGAATCGTTTAAAAAAATCTTTATTAACGATGCTGTCGTCTCGTTAGCCGAGGCATCAATGAATCAGATGACGCAGAGAGGCGGCTAACTGCCCTTAACAGGCTATTCAAGCCCTCTGAAGACATAACCACCTCTTGAGTGGCTAAAATCCTTAAGTCACCGCTTGAGTAACTCAATCTTCACCACTCGGCTGACTTTAGAGCGACAAGCTAATATAGTAGGCATCCATCAGTCACAGGAGACTATGTTTGTCGGTCTGGAGTGAAGGGAGCCGGTCGGCCGAGCGGACAGCACACTGGACTTGTGATCCTGTGGTCCCGGGTTCGATCCCAGCCGCTGGCGAGAAACAATGGGCAGAGTTTCTTTCACCCTATGCCCCCTGTTACCTAGCAGTAAAATAGGTACCTGGGTGTTAGTCAGCTGTCACGGGCTGCTTCCTGGGGGTGGAGGCCTGGTCGAGGACCGGGCCGCGGGGACACTAAAAAGCCCCGAAATCATCTCAAGATAACCTCATTAGGGCGCAAAGCCAGGGTAGGTTGATATGGAGGAGAAGCTGTTGCCCATGCAGCAGGTCCGCCCTCTCCACGGCACTGAAAGTCCCCAATGAAAAGGCATACGCCAATACGATTGGTTCCAGCGCCGTCGCAGGAACTGTCAGTTCCGGGGTTGACCTCGAATGTGTTGAAGAAGGGCACAGAGACCTTCAAACCCGTATATATATACACCCGTCGTATTAAACACTTTCTTGGCAGCCATCTAAGGTAGACCAAAAGGTGGAGCGATGGGTCTTAAAACAGTGAAAAAGTGTGTGGGAAAAGTTGCGACAAAGTCCTTACCGACTACACTTGTCTTTAATCGTCACAGAACTGCTTCTAGAAGAGGTAACTTAGGCTTGAAATGAAGACAATTTACACACAGAAATCACAATTGCTTGAAGCATCAAGTGAACAAATCCACAAGGGCCGTGATGAGGATTCGAACCTGCGTCCGAGAGGATCCCAGACGCTGCCTAAATCTTCTTGAGTATCCTTAACGTTAAGGAAGATAGGATCGTCTCAGGTGGTTTTGTACTCCTTTATAACGTCCAGGGCTAAGGAATGAGGCAATATGGTAGTTGAAGAACATGTATGGTACTTGGAGAACATGTATGGTAGTTGAAGAATATGTATGGTACTTGGAGAACATGTATGGTAGTTGAAGAACATGTATGGTAGTTGAAGAACATGTATGGTAGTTGAAGAACATGTATGGTAGTTGAAGAACATGTATGGTAGTTGAAGAACATGTATGGTAGTTGAAGAACATGTATGGTAGTTGAAGAACATGTATGGTAGTTGAAGAACATGTATGGTACTTGGAGAACATGTATGGTAGTTGAAGAACATGTATGGTAGTTGAAGAACATGTATGGTAGTTGAAGAACATGTATGGTAGTTCAAGTTCGAGAGAGTATAAATATATCTTGTTCTCGTTCACTGCGGCCTTGAAATAGTTCTCAGAATGAACATTATCTTACAAATGTCTCCACAAAGAATAAAATGGTATTTAAGAGCGACCCTGCATGGGGCTTGTGGATCTCAAATGGTGTAAGTTGACAACTAAAGCCTCAGACATGATAAAAATGACTCAATAGACCATTTGAAAAGTTTCTAAACAAACTACAAATAATCAGCGAGAGGCCTTGAGACTTTCACTTTCAAGCTCCTGGTGGTAGAATAGGAGATAAGAGCAGGGATGATGAAGAGGGAGATAGGAGGAAGGGAAGGAAATATAGGAGATAGGAGACAGGGAAAGGATAGCAGTGTAGAGGAGACTAATGACAAATTACATGCAAGAAAAAAATTCTATAAAATACTCAGAAACAAGATGCTGCTAATTAAGGTAATGATGCTGGTGCTGGAGATGAGAAGGAAAAGATAATTAGAAGAAATAAGAAGAAAATTTTGTCTCAAAGCAAGCCAAGATGATTATGAGAAAGCCATAAGCCTTTACATCAAGAGCAAATACAAGTAAAAGAATTGTTTAAAACTACTTTATAAGTACTGTAGTTTTATTGTATATTCTCAGGGGATGTATATATATATATATATATATATATATATATATATATATATATATATATATATATATATATATATATATATATATATATATATATATATTGAGAGTATATATGAACTCCTAACTCTTAACTGATCGGTGATAATTGCCAAAAGGTTCCGATTGCTAGCAATATTATTTTTAATTTTTTTTCTAGACACATGGTCAGTAGTTGGTTCTGTTTATGACAAGTTGATTAGGTTACTCAGGTGAACTGGTCACTGTGTCGTCTCGGGCTATTTCTTGTCGTCTCAGGCCATTTCTTGTCGTCTCAGGCCATTTCTTGTCGTCTTAGGCTATTTCTTGTCGTCTCAGACCACTTTCTGTCGTCTCAGACCACTTCCTGTCGTCTCAGACCACTTCCTGTCGTCTCAGACCACTTCCTGTCGTCTCACACCACTTCCTGTCGTCTCAGACCTACTTCCTGTCGTCTCACACCACTTCCTGTCGTCTCACACCACTTTCTGTCGTCTCAGACCACTTCCTGTCGTCTCAGACCACTACCTGTCGTCTCAGACCACTTCCTGTCGTCTCAGACCACTTCCTGTCGTCTCAGACCACTTCCTGTCGTCTCAAGTCACTTCCTGTCGTCTCAGACCACTTCCTGTCGTCTCAAGTCACTTCCTGTCGTCTCAGACCACTTCCTGTCGTCTTAGACCACTTCCTGTCGTCTCAGACCACTTTCTTGTCGTCTCAGACCACTTTCTTTCGTCTCAGACCACTTTCTGTCGTCACAGACCACTACCTGTCGTCTCAGGCCACTTCCTGTAGTCTCAGATCACCTCCTGTCGTCTCAGACCACTTTCTGTCGTCTCAGACCACTTCCTGTCGTATCACACCACTTCCTGTCGTCTCAGACCCACTTCCAGTCGTCTCACACCACTTCCTGTCGTCTCAGACCACTTTCTGTCGTCACAGACCACTACCTGTCGTCTCAGGCCACTTCCTGTCGTCTCAGATCACCTCCTATCGTCTCAGACCACTTCCTATCGTCTCAGACCACTTCCTGTCGTCTCAGACCACTTTCTGTCGTCTCAGACCACTTCCTGTCGTCTCAAACCATTTCTTGTCGTCTCAAACCATTTCTTGTCGTCTCAGACCACTTCCTGTCGTCTCAGACCACTTCCTGTCGTCTCAGACCACTTCCTGTCGTCTTAGACCACTTTCTGTCGTCTCAGACCACTTCCTGTCGTCTCAGACCATTTCTTGTAGTCTCAGACCACTTTCTTTCGTCTCAGACCACTTCCTGTCGTCTCAGGCCACTTCCTGTCGTCTCAGACCACCTCCTGTCGTCTCAGACCACTTTCTGTCGTCTCAGACCACTTTCTGTCGTCTCAGACCACTTCCTGTCGTCTCAGGCCACTTCCTGTCGTCTTAGACCACCTCCTGTCGTCTCAGACCACTTCTTGTCGTCTCAGATCACTTCCTGTCGTCTCAGACCACTTTCTGTCGTCTCAGATCACTTTCTGTCGTCTCAGACCACTTCTTGTCGTCTCAGGCCACTTCCTGTCGTCTCAGACCACCTCCTGTCGTCTCAGACCACCTCCTGTCGTCTCAGACCACTTCCTGTCGTCTCAGATCACTTCCTGTCGTCTCAGACCACTTTCTGTCGTCTCAGACCACTTTCTGTCGTCTCATACCACTTCCTGTCGTCTCATGCCACTTCCTGTCGTCTCAGACCACCTCCTGTCGTCTCAGACCACTTCCTGTC
This sequence comes from Procambarus clarkii, assembly GCF_040958095.1. Taxonomy (NCBI): domain Eukaryota; kingdom Metazoa; phylum Arthropoda; class Malacostraca; order Decapoda; family Cambaridae; genus Procambarus; species Procambarus clarkii. Next base: position 15,033,944 of record NC_091155.1, read on the forward strand.
GTCTCAGACCACTTTCTGTCGTCTCAGACCACTTCCTGTTGTCTCAGGCCACTTTCTGTCGTCTCAGACCACTTCTTGTCGTCTCAGACCACTTCTTGTCGTCTCAGACAACTTCCTGTCGTCTCAGACCACTTCCTCTCGTCTCAGACCACTTCCTGTCAACTCAGACCACTTTCTGTCGTCTCAGACCACTTCCTGGCGTCTCAGACCACTTTCTGTCGTCTCAGACCACTTTCTGTCGTCTCAGACCACTTTCTGTCGTCTCAGACCACTTCCTGTCGTCTCAGACCACTTTTTCCTGTCGTCTCAGACCACGTCCTGTCGTCTCAGACCACTTCCTGTCGTCTCAGACCACTTCCTGTCGTCTTAGACCACTTCCTGTCGTCTCAGACCACTTCCTGTCGTCTCAGACCACTTTCTGTCGTCTCAGGCCACTTCCTGTCGTCTCAGACCACTTCTTGTCGTCTCAGACCACTTCCTGTCGTCTCAAGTCACTTCCTGTCATCTCAGACCACCGTCTCAGACCACTTCCTGTCGTCTCAGACCACTTCCTGTCGTCTCAGACCCCTTCCTGTCGTCTCAGACCACTTCCTGTCGTCTCAGACCCCTTCCTGTCGTCTCAGACCACTTCCTGTCGTCTCAGACCACTTCCTGTCGTCTCAGACCACTTCCCGTCGTCTCAGACCACTTCCTGTCGTCTCAGACCACTTCCTGTCGTCTCAGACCATTTTCTGTCGTCTCAGACCACCGTCTCAGACCACTTCCTGTCGTCTCAGACCACTTTCTGTCGTCTCAGACCACTTCCTGTCGTCTCAGGCTACTTTCTGTCGTCTCAGACCACTTCTTTTCGTCTCAGACCACTTCTTGTCGTCTCAGACCACTTCCTGTCGTCTCAGACCACTTCCTTGTCGTCTCAGACCACTTCCTATCGTCTCAGACAACTTCCTGTCGCCTCAGACCACTTCCTCTCGTCTCAGACCACTTCCTGTCGACTCAGACCACTTTCTGTCGTCTCAGACCACTTCCTGGCGTCTCAGACCACTTTCTGTCGTCTCAGACCACTTTCTGTCGTCTCAGACCACTTCCTGTCGTCTCAGACCACTTTTTCCTGTCGTCTCAGACCACTTCCCGTCGTCTCAGACCACTTCCTGTCGTCTCAGACCACGTCCTGTCGTCTCAGACCACTTCCTGTCGTCTCAGACCACTTCCTGTCGTCTTAGACCACTTCCTGTCGTCTCAGACCACTTCCTGTCGTCTCAGACCACTTCCTGTCGTCTCAGACCACTTCCTGTCGTCTCATACCACTTCTCTCCTTCTTAAAGGGGTCTTGGGTGTAATCTTTGTGTTTAGCTCGTGTAGGAAGGATTTTTTTTCTCATTTCTGTGCCTTTTGTTTCTTAATTTCTCTATTTCCTCCTTTCTGTCTTCTGTTTCCTCTCCTCTGTGTTAAATCTTCCATTCTTATTATGTCCTTTACCTGCGTGTTTCTCTCTATCTTTCCTGTTCTTCTCTTTTCTCGATTTTTATTTACCTCTTTTTCTCTCTCTTTCTTCGTTAAATCTGTTTTTTCTCTCTTTAATGCTTCTCTTCTTTATCGTTATATTTCTCTTCTCAGTTGTGTCTCTCACTCTTTCTCTCTCTGTTATACCTCTCTCCGTCTCCGCTAAATCTCTCCTCTGTCTGTCTGTCTGTCTGTCTGTCTGTCTGTCTGTCTGTCTGTCTGTCTGTCTGTCTGTCTGTCTGTCTGTCTGTCTGTCTGTGTCTGTCTGTCTGTGTCTGTCTGTCTGTCTGTGTCTGTCTAACTGTCTGTCTGTCTGTCTGTCTGCCTGTCTGTCTGTCTGTCTGTCTGTCTCTCTCTCTCTCTCTCTCTCTCTCTCTCTCTCTCTCTCTCTCTCTCTCTCTCTCTCTCTCTCTCTCTCTCTCTCTCTCTCTCTCTCTCTCTCTCTCTCTCTCTCCCTCTCACTCTCTCTCTCTCTCTCCCTCTCACTCTCTCTCTCTGTCTGTCTGTCTGTCTGCTGTCTGCTGTCTGTCTGTCTGTCTGTCTGTCTGTCTGTCTGTCTGTCTGTCTGTCTGTCTGTCTGTCTGTCTGTCTGTCTGTCTGTCTGTCTGTCTCTCTGTCTGTCTGTGTCTGTCTAACTGTCTGTCTGTCTGTCTGTCTATCTGTCTGTCTGTCTGTCTGTCTGTCTGTCTGTCTGTCTGTCTGTCTGTCTGTCTGTCTGTCTGTCTGTCTGTCTCTCTCTCTCTCTCTCTCTCTCTCTCTCTCTCTCTCTCTCTCTCTCTCTCTCTCTCTCTCTCTCTCTCTCTCTCTCTCTCTCACTCTCTCTCTCTGTCTCTCTCTCTCTCTCTCTCTCTCTCTCTCTCTCTCTCTCTCTCTCTCTCTCTCTCTCTCTCTCTCTCTCTCTCTCTCTCTCTCTCTCTCTCTCTCTCTCTCTCTCTCTACCTTGCAATAGCCCAATATTCAGCCTCTGAGGATTCCTTATATTTCTTTATTAACGACGACACACTGTCTAGAGTTGATCTTTGTCTCACGAGGCTCTATAGACACGGGTCTGTACCCCTCCCCCCTTCCCCTCCTGGTGGGGGTACAGACAGTGCAAGAGATAACGAAGGCACTGCGCCACAGACTGTCACTGATAACATTGACGCTGATTCAAATATTCGTTTGGGAAAATATTATTTTGTTTTTAATGTCTGTTCTAAGACTTGTATATTGTTGACATGTTTATAAGTCAATCCATCTTCCTGTTTAGTAAGTACAGTTTGTTACTACGTGATCCATCATTCCAAAATGCATTAATGACACTCCAATAGGCCACTTTTTTTTATAAACAAAAATTTAGTCTGGATAAAATATAGATAAAGAGCATGTTTAAATACTCCTAGGGCTAGTACAGTACATATATGTACTATGTTAGGCCTCAGCGTGCCTTAGGCCTACGATGGTTAGGTTAGGTTAGATTACGTTTTATTGGCTATGTAAATTTAAAACTTTTCCGATTGGGCCAAATTCATTACTACAAATGAATACTATTACTGCTTTCTACAAGTCCATCACGAAATGTTTATACTTTTGACTACATCGTTACTCTAAGCAATTATGTGTTTGTATATATTCATATATATTCATACACACACACACACACACACACACACACACACACACACACACACACACACACACACACACACACACACACACACACACACACACACACACACAGGGGGGTTCAGGGAGGGTAAATCTTGCCTTACAGGATTGATAGAATTCTACGATCAGGTGACAAAGATTAAGCAAGAAAGAGAAGGGAGGGCGGACTGCATTTTTTTGGACTGTCGGAAAGCCTTTGACACAGTACCCCATAAAAGGTTGATGTATAAGCTAAAGAAACAGGCAGGAGTAACTGGTAGGGCGCTCCAGTGGATAAGGGAGTACCTAAACAATAGGAAGCAGAGAGTTACAGTGAGGGGTGAGACCTCAGACTGGCGTGAAGTCACCAGTGGAGTCCCACAGGGCTCTGTACTTGGACCTATCCTGTTTCTGATATACGTAAATGATCTTCCAGAGGATATAGACTCATTCCTCTCAATGTTTGCTGACGACGCCAAAATTATGAGAAGGATTAAGACAGAGGAGGACTGCTTGAGGCTTCAAGAAGACCTGGACAAGCTGCAGGAATGGTCGAACAAATGGCTGTTAGAGTTTAATCCAAGCAAATGTAATGTAATGAGGATAGGGGTAGGAAGCAGGAGACCAGATACAAGGTATCACTTGGGAGATGAAATACTTCAAGAGTCCGAGAGAGAGAGAAAGACCTGGGGGTTGATATCACGCCAGACCTGTCCCCTGATGCTCACATCAAGAGGATAACAGCAGCAGCATATGCCAGGTTGGCTAACATAAGAACGGCCTTTAGAAACTTGTGTAAGGAATTTTTCAGAACATTATATACCACATATGTCAGACCAATCCTGGAGTATGCGGCACCAGCATGGAGTCCATATCTAGTCAAGCATAAGACTAAAATGGAAAAGGTTCAAAGGTTTGCCACCAGACTAGTACCCGAGCTGAGAGGTATGAGCTACGAGGAGAGACTACGGGAATTAAACCTCACTTCGTTGGAAGACAGAAGAGTTAGGGGGGACATGATCACCACATTCACGATCCTCAATGGAATTGACAGGGTTGATAAAGACAGGCTGTTTAACACAAGGGGCAGACGCACTAGGGGACACAGGTGGAAACTGAGTGCCCAAATGAGCCACAGAGATATTAGAAAGAACTTTTTTAGTGTCAGAGTGGTTGACAAATGGAATGTATTAGGAAGTGATGTGGTGGAGGCTGGCTCCATACACAGTTTCAATTGTAGATATGATAGAGCCCAGTAGGCTCAGGAACCTGTACACCTGTTGATTGACAGTTGAGAGGCGGGACCAAAGAGCCAGAGCTCAACCCCCGCAAGCACAACTAGGTGAGTACAACTAGGTGAGTACACACACACACACACACACACACACGCGCACACACACACACACGCACACACACACACACACATATATATATATATATATATATATATATATATATATATATATATATATATATATATATATATATATATATATATATATATATATATTTATATATATATATATATATATATATATATATATTTATATATATATATATATATATATATATATATATATATATATATATATATATATATATATGTCGTACCTAGTAGCCAGAACGCACTTCTCAGCCTACTATTAAAGGCCCAATTTGCCTAATAAGCCGAGTTTTCATGAAATAATTGTTTTTCGACTACCTAACCTACCTAACCTAACCTAACCTAACTTTTTCGGCTACCTAACCTAACCTAACCTATAAAGATAGGTTAGGTTAGGTTAGGTAGGGTTGGTTAGGTTCGGTCCTATATCTACGTTAATTTTCACTCCAATAAAATAAAATTGACCTCACACATAATGAAATGGTTAGCTTTATCATTTCATAAGAAAAAAATTAGAGAAAATATAATAATTCAGGAAAACTTGGCTTATTAGGCAAATCGGGCCTTGCATAGTAGGCTAAAAGGTGCGTTCTGGCTACTAGGTACGACATATATATATATATATATATATATATATATATATATATATATATATGTCGTACCTAGTAGCCAGAACGCACTTCTGAGCCTACTATGCAAGGCCCGATTTGCCTAATAAGCCAAGTTTTCCTGAATTAATATATTTTCTCTAATTTTTTTCTTATGAAATGATAAAGCTAACCATTTCATTATGTGTGAGGTCAATTTTATTTTATTGGAGTGAAAATTAACGTAGATATAGGACCGAACCTAACCAACCCTACCTAACCTAACCTAACCTATCTTTATAGGTTAGGTTAGGTTAGGTAGCCGAAAAAGTTAGGTTAGGTTAGGTTAGGTAGGTTAGGTAGTCGAAAAACAATTAATTCATGAAAACTTGGCTTATTAGGCAAATCGAGCCTTGAATAGCAGGCCAAGAAGTGCGTTCTGGCTACTAGGTACGACAGGGCTAGTCCCTTCTCTATTTTTTTTCTTATGAAATGATAAAGCTACCCATTTCATTATGTATGAGGTCAATTTTTTTTATTGGAGTTAAAATTAACGAAGATATATGACCGAACCTAACCAACCCTACCTAACCTAACTTAACCTATCTTTATAGGTTAGGTTAGGTTAGGTAGCCGAAAAAGTTAGGTTAGGTTAGGTTAGGTAGGTTAGGTAGTCGAAAAAATATTAATTCATGAAAACTTGGCGTATTAGGCAAATCGGGCCTTGCATAGTAGGCTGAGAAGTGCGTTCTGGCTACTAGGTACGATATATATATATATATATATATGTCGTACCTAGTAGCCAGAACTCACTTCTCAGCCTACTATGCAAGGCTAAATTTGCCTAGTAAGCCAAGTTTTCATGAATTAATTGTTTTTCGACTACCTAACCTACCTAACCTAACCTAACCTAACTTTTTCGGCTACCTAACCTAACCTAACCTATAAAGATAGGTTAGGTTAGGTTAGGCAGGGTTGGTTAGGTTTGGTCATATATCTACGTTAATTTTAACTCCAATAAAAAAAAATTGACATCATACATAATAAAATGGGTAGCTTTATCATTTCGTAAGAAAAAAATTAGAGAAAATATATTAATTGAGGAAAACTTGGCTTATTAGGCAAATTTTGTCTTGCATATTAGGCTGAGAAGTGCGTTCTGGCTACTAGGTACGACATATATATATATATATATATATATATATATATATGTCGTACCTAGTAGCCAGAACTCACTTCTCAGCCTACTATTCAAGGCCCGATTTGCCTAATAAGCCAAGTTTTCCTGAATTAATATATTTACTATAATTTTTTTCTTATGAAATGATAAAGCAACCCTTTTCTCTATGTATGAGGTCAATTTTTTTTTATTGAAGTTAAAATTAACGTAGATATATGACCGAACCTAACCAACCCTACCTAACCTAACCTAACCTATATTTATAGGTAAGGTTAGGTTAGGTAGCCAAAAAAAGCTAGGTTAGGTTAGGTTAGGTAGGTTAGGTAGACGAAAAAACATTAATTCATGAAAACTTGGCTTATTAGGCAAATCGGGCCTTGAATAGTAGGCTGAGAAGTGCGTTCTGGCTATTAGGTACGACATATATATATATATATATATATATATATATATATATATATATATATATATATATATATATGTATTCATGTATGCAAATGAAGTGAAGGAGTCCACTCTCGTAAAGAACGATTTAATATCAAACCTCATTTCGTATTATACAACGGAAGAGGGTCTAGTAGAAGTTAGTAATATTTACAGAAATTGGGTGACAAAAAATTATGGAATGAAATCTAGTTTCAATATATTGGTTTTGCTTTTCAAATGATTTTCGAGTAGTGAGTTTTGTGTTGTAGGAGCTGATGCTGTGTAGGTGTTGAACACATTGACCTTATTGAACTGTGTAGGTGTTGAACACATTGACCTTATTGAACTGTGTAGGTGTTGAACAGCTTGACCTTATTGAACTGTGTAGGTGTTGAACACATTGACCTTATTGAACTGTGTAGGTGTTGAACAGCTTGACCTTATTGAACTGTGTAGGTGTTGAACAGCTTGACCTTATTGAACTGTGTAGGTATTGAACACACTGACCTTATTGAACTGTGTAGGTGTTGAACACATTGACCTTATTGAACTGTGTAGGTGTTGAACACATTGACCTTATTGAACTGTGTAGGTGTTGAACACATTGACCTTATTGAACTGTGTAGGTGTTGAACACATTGACCTTATTGAACTGTGTAGGTGTTGAACAGCTTGACCTTATTGAACTGTGTAGGTGTTGAACAGCTTGACCTTATTGAACTGTGTAGGTGTTGAACACACTGACCTTATTGAACTGTGTAGGTGTTGAACACATTGACCTTATTGAACTGTGTAGGTGTTGAACACATTGACCTTATTGAACTGTGTAGGTGTTGAACACACTGACCTTATTGAACTGTGTAGGTGTTGAACAGCTTGACCTTATTGAACTGTGTAGGTGTTGAACACATTGACCTTATTGAACTGTGTAGGTGTTGAACAGCTTGACCTTAGTAACAGTGATGGTGGCACTGTTCAAGAGCTTGACCTTAGACTACAGTGATGATGGCACTGTTCAACGGCATGACCTTAGCCTACAGTGATGGAGGCACTGTTCAAGAGCTTGACCTTAGCCTACAGTGATGCTGGCACTTTTCAACGGCATGACCTTAGACTACAGTGATGGTTGCACTGTTCAACGGCATGACCTTAGCCTACAGTGATGGAGGAACTGTTCAAGAGCTTGACCTTAGCCTACAGTGATGATGGCACTGTTCAACGGCATGACCTTAGCCTACAGTAATGGGGGCACTGTTCAAGAGCCTGACCTTAGCCTACAGTGATGGTGGCACTGTTCAAGAGCTTGACCTTAGCCTACAGTGATGATGGCACTGTTCAACGGCATGACCTTAGCCTACAGTAATGGGGGCACTGTTCAAGAGCTTGACCTTAGCCTACAGTGATGATGGTACTGTTCAACGGCATGACCTTAGCCTACAGTAATGGGGGCACTGTTCAAGAGCCTGACCTTAGCCTACAGTGATGGTGGCACTGTTCAAGAGCTTGACCTTAGCCTACAGTGATGATGGCACTGTTCAACGGCATGACCTTAACCTACAGTAATGGGGGCACTGTTCAAGAGCCTGACCTTAGCCTACAGTGATGGTTTCACTGTTCAAGAGCTTGACCTTAGCCTACAGTGATGATGGCACTGTTCAACGGCATGACCTTAGCCTACAGTAATGGGGGCACTGTTCAAGAGCTTGACCTTAGCCTACAGTGATGATGGCACTGTTCAACGGCATGACCTTAGACTACAGTGATGGTTGCACTGTTCAACGGCATGACCTTAGCCTACAGTGATGGAGGAACTGTTCAAGAGCTTGACCTTAGCCTACAGTGATGATGGCACTGTTCAACGGCATGACCTTAGCCTACAGTAATGGGGCACTGTTCAAGAGCCTGACC
>NC_091155.1:15052554-15057554 GCF_040958095.1 Procambarus clarkii
TATTGTACCTCACCTCACTCCACCATTCTCTCCTGCCTATTTATGTCCAATACTTCACCTGTAAAATCACTCCTTCTGAAGATGTATTAATATACGAAAGTACTTAAGGAAATTCCTATTTCAATTTTCCTCCGTGGTCTGACAATGTCATATATATATATATATATATATATATATATATATATATATATGTAAATATCTCAACGCAAAATAGAAAACGATGTATTTAAAGTTAGATAGGCTTAGATCCGGGAACTACCTGGGAGGTACCTGGGTCAATAGTGGCTTGGAGGTTGTGTGGTTGAGTTGACGAACAGTGTGTGAGCTGACTGTTGGTGTTGGGAGGTGACAGGAGGTTGTTCACAGTGACAGGTAGACACATATGCATCAGAGTTGAGAGTTGAGTTGACGGGACCCAAAAGAGTAAGAGCTCTTTGCCAGCACAATTCAGTGAGTACAATTAGGTGATTAGATATGCATCAATGAGAGAGGTGGACTCGAAGGGGAGCCAATTGGAGAAGGAGAACTGTTGATTGTATTGAAAGATTGCAAAGAGTAATTGGGGAGGGTGTTTTAATTTTCGAAATAATTCCTGAAGTAATATATCCCTTCACTTTCTCTCTCTCTCTCTCTCTTGTCTTTCTTCTCTCTCTCTCTCTCTCTCTCTCTCTCTCTCTCTCTCTCTCTCTCTCTCTCTCTCTCTCTCTCTCTCTCTCTCTCTCTCTCTCTCTCTCTCTCTCTCTCTCTCTCTCTCTCTCTCTCTCTCTCTCTCTCTCTCTCTCTCTCTCTCTCTCTCTCTCGCTCTCTCGTCTTCCCTCCCACTTCCTACCTACATTAAAACAGCGTGGAGACATCTCCTAGGAATTAAGGTCGATGACTGTATATATATGAGACAGTAATCTCAGACTTATTAACATAATTTGTTGGGAGGAAATCCTTCGCGATTACAGTTTGCAGTGTTTTTTAACACATCTCTCTCTCTCTCTCTCTCTCTCTCTCTCTCTCTCTCTCTCTCTCTCTCTCTCTCTCTCTCTCTCTCTCTCTCTCTCTCTCTCTCTCTCTCTCTCTCTCTCTCTCTCTCTCTTTCTCTCTCTCTCTTTCTCTCTCTCTCTCTCTCTCTCTCTCTCTCTCTCTCTCTCTCTCTCTCTCTCTCTCTCTCTCTCTCTCTCTCTCTCTCTCTCTCTCTCTCTCTCTCTCTCTCTCTCAGAGAGCGAGAGAGAGTTCTTAAGTGAATAACACTGAGGGAATGCTGTTCAAGAACATGGAGATGCAGAACATGTATGTTCTGTGCAAGAACAACCTGTACAGAGTTAATGACTGAGCGTCTTATGTTGTGGTCGCCAATTTTTAGTTTGTTTTTCCGTAAATTGGGCTAGGTGGGGAATCTTGCAAATATTTGCCTCTCTCTCTCTCTCTCTCTCTCTCTCTCTATATATATATATATATATATATATATATATATATATATATATATATATATATATATATATATATATATATATATATATATATATATACATAATGAAGTTGTGCTTCATATAAAGTTGCCGAACCACTGCTGTCGAGCAGAGGAATATCCTGCTTGACAGGTTCGGTTCCTGATTCCTAATGGCCACTGAAGTGTCTAACTTTATCCCCCAAGAGACAAATTTCACTATTTCAAATGACACTGCCTTCTACTGAGAAGATAAAGGCTAGACTAGACTAGACTAAGGAGACGCTAGAAAACTATCTAGAGAAAACTAGGTAGTTTTCTTCAAGGAGTGCCGGACCAACCGGGCTGTGGTGGGTATGTGGGCCTGCGGGCCGCTCCAAGCAACAGCCTGGTGGACCAAACTCTCACAAGTCAAGCCTGGCCTCGGGCCGGGCTTGGGCAGTAGAAGAACTCCCAGAACCCCATCAAGCAGGTATATGTGGGCCTGCGGGCCGCTCCAAGCAACAGCCTGGTGGACCAAACTCTCACAAGTCAAGCCTGGCCTCGGGCCGGGCTTAAGGAGCAGAAGAACTCCCAGAACCCCATCAAGCAGGTATATGTGGGCCTGCGGGCCGCTCCAAGCAACAGCCTGGTGGACCAAACTCTCACAAGTCAAGCCTGGCCTCGGGCCGGACTTAAGGAGCAGAAGAACTCCCAGAACCCCATCCAGGTACCATCCAGGTCTGAGTATCTTTATGACGCGTCTAAAGTAGATTATTGAAGTAGATATTTCACAACAAAAAGAACATACTCACAGCCTTGTGGTATGCCAGTATACATTCAAGGAATTTCCGATTCTACGCAATAAAAGATTCTTGAAGTAAATTCCTAAGTAGTTCTAGAATGGAGAATGAGATACAAACTTCGCCATTGGAGCTGGTCGGCCGAGCGGACAGCACGCTGGACTTGTGATCCTGTGGTCCTGGGTTCGATCCCAGGGGCCGGCGAGAAACAATGGGCAGAATTTCTCTCACCCTATGCCCCCTGTTACCTAGCAGTAAAATAGGTACCTGGGTGTTAGTCAGCTGTCACAGGCTGCTTCCTGGGGGTGGAGGCCTGGTCGAGGACCGGGCCGCGGGGACACTAAAAAGCCCCGAAATCATCTCAAGATAACCTCAAGAAGATTGGACCTTAGTCCCACACCTAGTCTAAAGCCCCTTCGGTGATTAAATCCCACATAGTTGACAGATTCAAGAAGAAATCCTCAACAGAATCGTCTTTCCTGAAACGAAGTGCAGAAAGAGACAGATAAAAATACAGACATATATGGAGAAAGAGGCAGATAAAAATACAGACATATATGGAGAAAGAGACAGATAAAAATACAGACATATATGGAGAAAGAGACAGAGATAGACGTACAGAGAGACAGGTTTGTCTAGGGCAAAGTAGAGAGAGCCAATCAACAACATTCAGAGATAGCCACAGTGAAACACAGAGAATGTAGGGGAAAGAGGGAACGGAATAAATGAGAAATAGGGAGAGATGAGAGAAGAGGGGTAGACTGGCTTGGGGCACGGCTAGGGGGGGTTTGTGAGAGAGACCCGGGCACTCCCGGGTCACCCCAAGTTATATAGAGTGAATTAGAACATGTCACAGGCAATTCATTTGATTTATTTTATATGTTATCCTTACTTACAGTTTATTTCCTTCTACAGGAGCACCGCTGGAGGATGGCACGTCATCCTATATGGTGGCCGCCCACACGCCCACGGCTCCGCCCACATACCCACCCACACACACGGGGCTCCGTTGGGTACCCCCGGCACCCCCAGACTCGTCTGCAGGTGTGGGCGTAGCGTCTGGAGGTGTGGGCGTAGCGTCTGAAGGTGTGGGCGTAGCGTCTACAGGTGTGGGCGTAGCGTCTGGAGGTGTGGGCGTAGCGTCTGCAGGTGTGGGCGTAGCGTCTGAAGGTGTGGGCGTAGCGGGCTGGAGCAGACGCAACACTAACAAGAAACATCTCTGGAGACACGCCAGTCAAACACACATTCGGTCAGAAACGCCGTTTAAAAACACAACTCAAATCCTGAGGTTTCGACGGGACGCTCGAGAAACACATGTGCCAAGAACACCTGTTGTGTTGGCTTCCCTGCCTCGCTCCGGTAGCCCCGCCCCGGTGTCAACACCTGTTTCCTGGCTACCGGGAACACCTTTGGCGCTGGCGAGCGATCGCACTACCACCATGCCCTTTTTCTCACTCGTCCGGCCGACGTCTACAACAGCCGCGACGTCCACTAGAACCCGGATTGTGCCAGTTTCCCAGCAACTGGGATCACGGATGCCCTTAACAAGTGCCACACCGGTGCCGTACGACACCGGGTTGTCCCCGGTAGGAGCCACTCGCGACACGATTCAGACAAACGACCCGATAGAAGCGGCGTCTACAATTCTACCTCGTGTGGTAAATATTAGAGACTCTCCGGGACTCTACCACGGACCGTCCGTGGGCCTAGATACACACTCCCACAGGAGCTCCTCCCAGCAGGAAAGTCACCCAGTAGCACCGGTAGTCACTCCTAGGACCGCAAATGCTCAGCTTGCTAGGATATGGAGTGCGGGTGAAGAGGAGCAATGGATTGCAGGGTCGCACCCCATCGGCCAGGGGCAAGGACCCCCTTGGTCTTGGATGAAGAGTAGGAGAAGAAGGAGAAAGCTTCCTCATGAAGCTTCAACACCTTCAACACCCGCAACACCCATCAACACCACACCCAAACCAACTCAAACCAAAAATTCGAGATCGAACGGTGTCAAAGAGAGACATAATCTCATCGCTATTCATGCTTCTGTGCCCAGTACAGAGACCAGCATCATTCCCGCCGCGTCGGAAAACCCAAGTTTGCAAAGCTTGCATACTCTTGCAAGCGGCAGACAGCAGAGGCAGACCAGAGTCACTCTGAATCACACTAAGGCATCTCCGGCGGACTACGACCTCTTAAGTCAAAGTCTACCAGGTGGCGTGAGGGTCGTAGATAGCTACGACTCTGCCATAGAGAGGAAATTACCCGTAGACTTTAAAGTCACAAAAACCGGCGACTATGGCGGGTTTAGCGTGACAAAGACTGAGGAGCTGGACCCAATTTCAGGCTTTACTGTCACGAAGACTGAGCTGGACCCAAACTCAGTCTTTAGAGTGACACAAATTGGGAAAGTGGATCCTATTTTGGGCTCCAATGTGGCGAAACTCGAAGCGCCCGATTCAGTCGTCGAGCCCAGTGATGACGCGACGACAGGTCGTTTGGGGACAGGAAATGAGAACGACAAGTCTGATCCGGAGAGACTCGCGTTAGAGTCCCACGCCCACGGCCGCCAGACTCCCGCGGGGAAGGCTCGCGCTGCTGGGAATTGGCTGAAAGTCAAGATCGGTCGTTCCGATGTGTCGTTATCACAGACGACTAAATCATCTCACCGCCATATCCAAGCTAATATCCCGCTTCCTTACATCTCAATGGGCGGCTCAGCGCCCACGCTGGCCGCCTACACAGAAGACGCCGCCCAGGAAACCAACTCTAGTCGTCGCTTGAACGTA
>NC_091155.1:15062554-15080054 GCF_040958095.1 Procambarus clarkii
TATTACGTTCAGCAGTTTAGGTTATGATTCCTTTGCCATTTGTGTTACTTCATCTATCAAGTCCCTAGAGTTTATCCTTTTTTTTTTAAATATTTGTTATCAACAAAACAAAACAAACTCGTTCAATTTAATGTTATTTATTGATAATTTCCTTCCTTCTTTGGACAGTTTCTGTCATCGGAAAATATGGATATCAGTTGTGTTTGTGTTATCTTATACCAAGCCGAGTTCTCTGTTGTTATCGGGATTGTAGATTACAGTCACTCCCGCGTCTCTGCTATCATCAACACGACCTCTCTGACGCAACTCTTGCGTCATTCTGCCCCTCCTACAAGACGCAAAATCATTTATACCCATTACTGCCACCTCTTCAATGCTGCTTGTCTATCTGTATGTGTATCTACTTGATATCTTGCCAATAATATCATCCTCATTAGTTCGGCTGGCTTCTTCTAATGCTTTTCAACAGTTCAAAAGTGAAATTGTTGGTTGAATGATACAGTTAGAAGTTATTTTTCTAATATATATTTCAGCTATTTGTGGTTTGTTAAAAATAATGTTGTTTTAGCATGGTACTTATGGATCCTGGATGTTCAGAGATGAATCCTAATTATTCCAGCATATTTTGGTCTGTAGACTCGGTCTCACGCCAGCCCTGGACCCCAGCCTCGACCCCACACCAGCCCTGGACCCCAGCTTCGTCCCTACCCCAGCCCTGGACCCCAGCTTCGACCCCACACTAGCCCTGGATCCCAGCTTCGACCCCACACCAGCCCTCGACCCCAGCCTCGACCCCACACCAGCCCTCGACCCCAGCCTCGACCCCACACTAGCCCTGGACCCCAGCCTCGACCCCACACCAGCCCTGGACCCCAGCCTCAACCCCACACCATCCCTGGACCCCAGCCTTGTCCCTACCCCAGCCCTGGACCCCAGCCACCCCTGGGACCCCAGCAACGACCCCACACCACCCCTGGGACCCCAACCTCGACCCCAACCACTCCTGGGACCCCAACCTCGACCCTAACCACTCCTGGGACCCCAAACTCAACCCCACACTACCCCTAGGACCCCAGCCTCGAGCCCAACCACCCCTGGGACCCCAGTCTCGTCCCTACCCCAGCCCTGGACCCCAGCTTCGTCCCTATCCCAGCCCTGGACCCCAGCCTCGTCCCTACACCAGCCCTGGACCCCCCAGCCTTGTCCCTACCCCAGCCCTGGACCCCAGCTTCGTCCACACCCCAGCCCTGGACCCCAGCTTTGTCCCTACACCAGCCATGGACCCCAGCCTCGACCCCACACCAGCCCTGGACCCCAGCCTCGACCCCAACCACCCCTGGGACCCCAGCAACGACCCCACACCACCCCTGGGACCCCAACCTTGACCCCAACCACTCCTGGGACCCCAACCTCGACCCCAACCACTCCTGGGACCCCAAACTCGACTCCACACCACCCCTAGGACCCCAGCCTCGACCCCAACCACCCCTGGGACCCCAGCCTCGTCCCTACCCCAGCCCTGGACCCCAGCTTCGTCCCTACCCCAGCTCTGGACCCCAGCCTCGTCCCTACACCAGCCCTGGACCCCCCAGCCTTGTCCCTACCCCAGCCCTGGACCCCAGCCTCGTCCACACCCCAGCTTCGTCCCTACACCAGCCCTGGACCCCAGCCTCGTCCCTATCCCAGCACTGGACCCCAGCTTCGTCCCTACCCCAGCCCTGGACCCCAGCCTCGTCCCTACCCCAGCCCTGGACCCCAGCCTCGTCCCTACCCCAGTCCTGGACCCCAGCCTCGTCCCCACACCAGCCCTGGACCCCAGCCTCGTCCCTATCCCAGCCCTGGACCCCAGACACGACCCTACCCCAGCCCTGGACCCCAGCCTCGACCCCAACCACCTCTGGGACCCCAGCCTCGTCCCTACCCCAGCCCTGGACCCCAGCGCTAGACCCCAGCCTCGACCCCATACCAGCCCTGGACCCCAGCCCTAGACCCCAGCCTCGACCCCATACCAGCCCTAGACCCCAGCCCTGGACCCCAGCCTCGACCCCACACCAGCCCTAGACCCCAACCTCGACCCCACACCAGCCCTAGGACCCCAACCCCGACCCCAACCAGCCCTGGACCCCAGCCTCGACCCCACACCAGCCCTGGACCCCAGCCTCGACCCCACACCAGCCCTGGACCCCAGCCTCGACCCCACACCAGCCCTGGACCCCAGCCTCGACCCCACCCACCCCTAGAACCCCAACCTCGACCCCAACCACCCCTGAAACCCCAGCCTCGACCCCAACTACACCTAGAACCCCAGACACGACCCCACACCAGCCCTGAACCCCAACCTCGACCCCATCCACCCCAGCGACCCCAACCTCGACCCCACACCACCCCTGGACCCCAGCCTCGACCCCACACCAGGCCTGGGGGGCCGCCAGACATTACCTCACTCCCATCGTCTTGGGGGTGGAAATGAGATCACTTTATTACCCCGTATCAGGCTGTCAACTACACGTTTCACGTAATCAATTGGCAATTACGACCCTAATTACAGGATTACAGAGAGCCGAACGAACCGAGAGCCTGGCGTGTTGAGTCATACGGGGGGGGGGGGAGCCGTGTTAATGTATGACTCTCCATCGTTATCAATATACATAATGGGGGGTTAATACGAGGATATACATGTATGTATACAGAACGAGTTGGTGGGCGAGGTACAATATACGGGAAGGATGGTACAGTACACGGGGAGGATGGTACAGTACCCTAGAGGATGATACAGTACCCTAAAGGATGGTACAGTACCCCTGGAGGATAATACAGTACCCTAAAGAATGATACAGTACCCGGGATACAGTACAGATGATACACAAGTTGGATAGAAGGAATAGGGGAGATCAGGGGAGAGGGGAAAGGAAGGGAAGGCAACAGAAGGGAAAGGTAAGGGAATGGGAGACGCAAGGGCAGAGGGGCAGAACATAGAACGGAAATTGCATGATCAAAAAGCAATTTCGATATTGAGCATCAGAGCAACGTGAAGTTCCTTGCGTGTTGCACTCTAAATATTCCTCTTAATTCCTCCTCCGGATTCTCTCCAAGAGGACCAATTTCCTCTCGCGAATGGTCTGGTTGGGTCTTTATTTTCCTTCGCCCGTTGTAAGTCCCTGGCTTCCCCGTTGGCTAGGTTACTGTTGGTCTGTTGCTGCTGTTGTTAGGGCTGTGAGTAAGGCCCAAGAGACCTGATTGGCCTTGGCTAGTCCTTCTGTGGTCTGTTCCTGAGTGCTGTGACTTAAATCCGCGCATTGTCTGTTAAATCCGTGCTTTGTCTGTTAAATTGGCGCATTGTCTGTTAAATCCGCGCTCTGGCTGTTAAATCCGCGCATTGTCTGTTAAATCTGCGCTCTGTCTGTTAAATCCGCGCATTGTCTGTTAAATCCGCGCTCTGTCTGTTAAATCCGCGCTCTGTCTGTTAAATCCGCGCATTGTCTGTTAAATTCGCGCATTGTCTGTTAAATCCGCGCTCTGTCTGGTAAATCCGCGCATTGTCTGTTAAATCCGCGCATTGTCTGTTAAATCCGTGTATTGTCTGTTAAATCTGCGCATTGTCTGTTAAATCCGTGCTCTGTCTGTTAACTCCGCGCATTGTCTGTTAAATCCATGCATTGTCTGTTAAATCCGCGTATTGTCTGTTAAATCTGCGTGTTGTCTGTTAAATCCGCGCATTGTCTGTTAAATCCGTGCATTGTCTGTTAAATCCGCGTATTGTCTGCTAAATCCGCGTGTTGTCTGTTAAATCCGCGTATTGTCTGCTAAATCCGCGTGTTGTCTGTTAAATCCGCGTATTGTCTGCTAAATCCGCGTGTTGTCTGTTAAATCCGCGCTTTAAATCCGTGAGTAGACGGTCTTATGAGTTAATTAATTCCCGTGTTTGTCATATATTAAATAGGGTTCTTCCTTTGATTTAAATAATGTATCTTGTCGTATATACATCGAGTCTAGTATTTTGTATGTCTCGATTATGTTCCGTCTCCATAGGCCGTGTGTTCAGCTTCTTAGGACGATTGTTCTGACTCATGTGCTGTGCTGTCAGTCCTTGTGGCTCATTGCTGGGTTATCAACCGCCTTTAATTGGTAGTTAAACGTCAATGGACAGAAGCTGTTGATCTCATGAGCATTTTACAGTATCTCGTGTCTATGTCAGAACACTTAGAGTGGACGGCACAGATACGGTCTAGCTTCTTGGGGGGGGGGGGGGGGGGACGGCGCTCGATCCCTGAAGATTTATGCGGTTGGGCAGTGTTCCCTTCACTCCGTTCTCTGTAAACTCTCACTCTGGTCTATCCTCGTATCTCTTCTATGTTTCATATCAGCCTTTGTGGTTACTGTGATTACTTTGAACTTTACTGATTACTTTGATCACAAAGTTATCAGATTTAGCATAAAATGGAATAGACCTGTTGGAGAAAATTCTTTTAAAGTGCCAGATTTTCGAAAAGCTGATTTTAATAGCCTAAGAAATTTTTTGGGTCAAATAGATTGGAAAGTTTTGGGTATGGGGTGTGGGCCGGTCTTAGAGCGAGACATGAACCCAGCGATAGGTGACGTAAATGGGGATTTCGATGTGGATTCAATATATAACTTATTTAAGAATATTCTAAACAAAGCACAGGAACGTAGTATACCATACAAATTGAATAGATCGAATACTAATGACCCAAAGTGGATAACAAATAATTTAAAGAACCTTATAGGTAAAAAGAGAGCTTGGTACAAAAGGATTAAAAATGGGGAAGTCAGTTTAGAACAGGAATTCATACAACTGGTTAGAAATGTTAAAAATGAGATTAGGAAAGCAAAAAGAAACTATGAAGTTCGCATAGCAGAGCAAGCAAAGTCAAATCCTATAGGTTTTTTTCAGTTATATCGAACTAAGACTAGGGAAAGGATAGGTCCATTAAAATCTGAGACAGGTCAAATAACGGATAATGACAAGGAGATGAGTAGTATTTTTAACAAATATTTTATATCTGTATTTACTAAAGAAAAACTTAACAATATGCCTTCAGCCGAACAAGTCTATGTGGGTGGGGATGAGGACAGGTTGACTAGTTTAGCAGTTACCAGGGAGGATGTAATTAAACAATTAGAAAAACTCAAACCAAACAAATCCCCAGGGCCGGATGAAGTGTTTGCCAGGGTGCTTAAAGAATGCAAAGAGGAGCTTTCCGAGCCACTGTCTACCATATTTAATAAATCAATAGAGTCAGGCAGAGTGCCAGAGTCATGGAAGGTAGCTAATGTGGTACCAATTTTTAAGAAAGGAGAACAAAAGATGGAAAAAAGAAACGATGTTTACTATACAAAAACTGAAAGAAAAAGGAGTAGAGAAAATGGAAGTAATAGAGATTGAAAATAAACAGAAGCACAATCAACCATCTTGAGGTTACCTTGAGATGATTTCGGGGCTTTTTAGTGTCCCCGCGGCCCGGTCCTCGACCAGGCCTCCTCCCCCAGGAAGCAGCCCGTGACAGCTGACTAACACCCAGGTACCTATTAAACTGCTAGGTAACAGGGGCATAGGGTGAAAGAAACTCTGCCTATCGTTTCTCGCCGGCGCCTGGGATCGAACCCAAGACCACAGGATTACAAGTCCAGTGTGCTGTCCGCTCGGCCGACCGGGGAAGACCATCACCAAGAACTTTACCATCAATCAAATCAGCGCTAATTATTATGACAAACTCTCAGCGAAGCATTTTTATTCCGTATTCACATTTCAGCATTTGTTTATCTTTCTGGAAGATGCTACCGAGAGAGGAACATAATCTGGCAGTGTGTTCTGGCAGAGAGCAAGAGGCTCTGTAGTGGAAGGAAAAATGTAATATTTCGTGTATGATATTGGTGTAGGAGGGGGTGAGGAATTTGTCTCTGTCAGCGAGAGAGAGAGAGAGAGAGAGAGAGAGAGAGAGAGACAGAGACAGAGAGAGAGAGAGAGAGAGAGAGAGAGAGAGAGAGAGAGAGAGAGAGAGAGAGAGAGAGAGAGAGAGAGAGAGAGAGAGAGAGAGAGAGACAGAGACAGAGACAGAGACAGAGACAGAGAGAGGGAGACAGACAGAGAGAAAGAGAAAGAGAGAGATCTTCTTGAAGAAGCAATAGAGTAAAACCTTTAAAAATCTGATAAAAAACAAAATGAAAAATCCATTGACCTTCGTGTAACAAACAGCTTAACCAGTTGATGGATTACAATGACTTACTAACAATGGCTTAATGGCAAAGACCTCAGAACCCGAAAGACTTTTACAGGACTAAAGCATCGCAAGGAACTATAGATAAGTGGAATAGGAGCCCCCATTAACAGGAAGGCGACCAATGTTCTGGTCTTCCGTGGAATAGGACTGCCCACTGGGATAGAAGCGAGGCTAACTTATGCATTATTTCAACAAATCTATTCAGCAAACTATAGATTAAGACATCAATCTTTATGGTAAAGAAGCAGCCTCGTCTTCAAGGAAAGAAGAGGGCCCATATGAGCCCCAGAAGATCAACAGGAAGAAAGGGGAGATTTTCGTGTTCCTGCGAGAGACATAAAATATATATACCATCTTGTGAGGCAGGAGCTGCCTCCTCCTCCTCCGCCCTGGCTTCCAGCAGTCCATCTTAATACATATTATAGGTTTATGGGGCTCCTCCGAAACTCGTAAGGAACTGATTCATTCAGTCACACCTGTCTATGCTGCTTAGGTGAATCTCTCTCTCTCTCTCTCTCTCTCTCTCTCTCTCTCTCTCTCTCTCTCTCTCTCTCTCTCTCTCTCTCTCTCTCTCTCTGTCTCTCTCTCTCTCTCTCTCTCTCTCTCTCTCTCTCTCTCTCTCTCTCTCTCTCTCTCTCTCTCTCTCTCTCTCTCTCTCTCTCTCTCTCCCTCTCTCTCTCTCTCTCCCTCCTTCCCTCTGTATGTCTGTCTGTCTGTCTGTCTGTCTGTCTGTCTGTCTGTCTGTCTGTCTGTCTGTCTGTCTGTCTGTCTGTCTGTCTGTCTGTCTGTCTCTCTCTCTCTCTCTCTCCCTCTCTCTCTCTCTCTCTCTCTCTCTCTCTCTCTCTCTCTCTCTCTCTCTCTCTCTCTCTCTCTCTCTCTCTCTCTCTCTCTCTCTCTCTCTCTCTCTCTCTCTCTCACTCAACCCTGGAACATATACACACTAGAGCAACCCTGGAACATATACACACTAGAGCAGCCTTGGAACATATACACACTAGAGCACCCTGGAACATATACACACTAGAGCACCCTGGAACATATACACACTAGAGCACCCTGGAACATATACACACTAGAGCACCCTGGAACATATACACACTAGAGCACCCTGGAACATATACACACTAGAGCACCCTGGAACATATACACACTAGAGCACCCTGGAACATATACACACTAGAGCACCCTGGAACATATACACACTAGAACAACCTTAAATCCCTCATTAATCCCCATATAAATCCCTTAATATATCCTACTAGCACCCCTCCTTAAATCCTATTTGAACCCATTAGTCAATCGCATCAGACACCTTCGTAAATCCCATCCGGAACCCTTCATAAAGTACCAAGATCTTATAAGGATTTAACTCTCACCTGGCGCACCAGTAAGGTGAAGATCTTTGATGAAATCTTTCCCACTCTCTCATGTTAATGAAAGCAACTCAATTCTGTTTTACTTCTTAGACGAATGTAATCCGTCCCGGCTGGGGTGTGAGAGAGAGAGAGAGAGAGAGAGAGGGAGAGAGAGAGAGAGAGAGAGAGAGAGAGAGAGAGAGAGAGAGAGAGAGAGAGAGAGAGAGAGAGAGAGAGAGAGAGAGAGAGAGAGAGAGAGAGAGAGAGTAGGAGAGAGCTGAGAGATGAGATGCACATATGAGAGGGGTATGAACGGAGGTAGAGAGACACTGAGACAGAGAGAGAGAGAGGAGAGGATTTCATTAGCACCTAGGGAGAGACTGAGGGGTGAGGGGGGGGGGAACAGCCAGGGGGGGGGGAGAAAAGCCACACACCATTAGACAAATCGTTAACACAGTCAGCGCCGAGGGGAAAGGGATGGGTGGTGCCTCTCTGAGGACCGAACGAAGCGTAGGACGTAGAGCAGGGAGAAGATTAGAAAGAGGAAGTGGAGTAGGAGGATAACGAAAAGGAAGGAGCAGAAAGAAGTAGAAGGAGGAGGCAGAGAAGGAGGAGTAAGGAGGGAGAGTAGTAGAGAAGCAGTATAAAATAGGAGGAAGAGTAGGAAGAGGCTTAGGATATCTAGGAGGAGGCATAGGCTATTTAGGTAGGAGGCTTAGGATATCTAGGAGGGGGCTTAGGACATCTAGGAGGAGACTTAGGATATCTAGGAGGAGGCTTAGGATATCTAGGAGGAGGCATAGGCTATTTAGGTAGGAGGCTTAGGATATCTAGGAGGAGGCTTAGGACATCTAGGAGGAGACTTAGGATATCTAGGAGGAGGCTTAGGATATCTAGGTAGGAGGCTTAGGATATCTAGGAGGAGGCTTAGGATATCTAGGAGGAGGCTTAGGATATCTAGGAGGAGGCTTAAGATATCATGTCCCCCACCGTCTCTCTCTCTCTCTCTCTCTCTCTCTCTCTCTCTCTCTCTCTCTCTCTCCTTTCCTCCAGTGTTGTAAGGTCCAGTTCCTTCAGTCTTTCTTCATCCCTCAATCACTTCAACTCTTTTCCTACAATGGTTTGACGTCAGTGTGGGAACCGACCTGTGAGATTTATATTTATTTAATTTATATGAATATATATTTACGTTAATTTATATACTTCGATAGCAATTTGTATAATGATAAGTGGACTGTATTTCTGCAATAATCTCATAATCTCACAAATCGATCCTCTACACATTAGGGGGGTTATTAAATTAATATATGCAGCCAATCATACTACAGTAATAGACTACATACATTGAAGAGGTTCCTTATCTTATAGTACAGCAGGTTAGTCCACCAGGTATAACTAGGGTGTAGACACCAAATTATCCTCTTTGAGGTAGCTTCCATCACCCAGTAACTGGTGCACAAAATCTTCCTCCTCGTCTTGACCTGTCAAAAGGGCGCTAGCTGTAAAGCCAGATACCTATATATGACAAGTTATATCAGAGAAAATACTGTACATGGAACATTGAAGACCTGGCTTAATTACCTTTAGTTTGAGGCTTCCACGTGCTCTAACCGGTTCACCCTATATAATGACATTAATGGCCATAAATGAAAGATACATGGGTTTCGGAAAGAACACTTAACTTGAATTTGTAGACAGCGTGTTGATAATGGTACACTTCTGGTTTCCATAACACTACGTCCAAGTAAAATTAACAGGAGCCGAATTTGCTCCCGTGTGAGCCTCTGGTCTAGTACAAAACAATGGCTGCCCTCCTTCCTCACTCTGACGCCTGGCTTACATTGTCCACATGTCAGAAAGTGATAGAAGGGTCACATTTACTCTACTTTAATATTGATAATTAAGTTAATTTATATAAGATGTTTTATGATGGTAAAGTCCAAAGACTAATGTATTTAAGAATAATTCCCAGCAGAATAGCTGGTGAATTTATAATGGTATGTGGTGATGATATCCCGTTTTCTTTAGACGGTAATTCCACTACAAGTTACGTTTTCTATGGGTAACTTGTTTATACAATACAGCTATTATCTGTATGATTATTAAATGGTGTCGGATTTTCCGACAGTCAGTATGAACCATATGTCTTCCTTTCCTCTACTCAGTTCTAACGAGGCCCGGTTCTTCTCTCCTCGTAGTCAAGACCTTAATTCTGGAACCAACCTTGTAGCGAACCTCAGGCAGATATCGGGTTTCTTAATGTGCCTTGTGAAATGAGAAAGGAGGGCTGCATACTTTAGCACTGGTCTCACGTACGTGTGTCTTTTTTGTTGTGTGTCTGTGTGCTTGTGTAAACAAAAATATATATGCTGTACTCACCTAGTTGTACTCACCTAGTTGAGTTTGCGGGGGTTGAGCTCTGGCTCTTTGGTCCCGCCTCTCAACCGTCAATCAACTGATGTACAGGTTCCTGAGCCTACTGGGCTCTATCATATCTACATTTGAAACTGTGTATGGAGTCAGCCTCCACCACATCACTTCCTAATGCATTCCATTTACTAACTACTCTGACACTGAAAAAGTTCTTTCTAATTTCTCTGTGGCTCATTTGGGTACTCAGCTTCCACCTGTGTCCCCTTGTTCGTGTGAGACCCATTTTAAATAATCCATCCTTGTCCACCCTGTCAATTCCTCTGAGAATTTTGTATGTGGTGATCATGTCTCCTCTAGAGAGACATGTGTATATGCTGTATGTATATATTCTTCTCCAACACGCTCGCCTAATCACCCTTGAAGCAAGAAGCCATTCTTTCAGAAGTTTTCCAAACACCGAAATGAATCATCTTGAATTGTTTAGGATTTTTGAAAATTTTTCGCTCCAAATACAATATATCTTCAAAAATTGCACCACATTAAGTTCATCCATCTTCCATTTTTTTTTCCTCCTATTTCCTCCGCCAAATGTCGTTCTTTGCCCCCCAATTCATTCTCAAAAATAGGGACAGAGAGAACGACGAAAAATTAGGAAATTGGACTCCATTTCACTGACCGAGGGAGCCGGTCGGCCGAGCGGACAGCACGCGGGACTTGTGATCCTGTGGTCCCGGGTTCGATCCCAGGCGCCGGCGAGAAACAATGGGCAGAGTTTCCTTCACCCTATGCCCCCCTGTTACCTAGCAGTAAAATAGGTACCTAGGTGTTAGTCAGCTGTCACGGGCTGCTTCCTGGGGGTGTGGAGGCCTGGTCGAGGACCGGGCCGCGGGGACACTAAAAAGCCCCGAAGTCATCTCAAGATAACCTCAAGATAACCCAACCGTCACTTGTTTCAGCGGTTGAGAATGACCACAAATGTGTCTACGACTGTCTACGACCAGATTTATGGTCCGAAACTTCGCTGGTTTTTGGTTTTTCCTGTTCTTTGTTTTGCTGTCATTCCCTTCGTCTCTTAAACTTGAAATATATATCTTTGGGGAGGATATTTTTCCTTAAATTTGGCTCCTTATGCCCGGAGGAACGTGGCCTCTTATGCCTGGAGGAACGTGGCCTCTTATGCCCGGAGCAACGTGGCCTCTTATGCCCGGAGGAACGTGGCCTCTTATGCCTGGAGGAACGTGGCCTCTTATGCCTGGAGGAACGTGGCCTCTTATGCCCGGAGGAACGTGGCCTCTTATGCCCGGAGGAACGTGGCCTCTTATGCCTGGAGGAACGTGGCCTCTTATGCCCGGAGGAACGTGGCCTCTTATGCCCGGAGGAACGTGGCCTCTTATGCCCGGAGGAACGTGGCCTCTTATGCCCGGAGGAACGTGGCCTCTTATGCCCGGAGGAACGTGGCCTCTTATGCCCGGAGGAACGTGGCCTCCTATGCCCGGAGGAACGTGGCCTCTTATGCCCGGAGGAACGTGGCCTCTTATGCCCGGAGGAACGTGGCCTCTTATGCCTGGAGGAACGTGGCCTCTTATGCCTGGAGGAACGTGGCCTCTTATGCCTGGAGGAACGTGGCCTCTTATGCCTGGAGGAACGTGGCCTCTTATGCCTGGAGGAACGTGGCCTCTTATGCCTGGAGGAACGTGGCCTCTTATGCCCGGAGGAACGTGGCCTCTTATGCCTGGAGGAACGTGGCCTCTTATGCCTGGAGGAACGTGGCCTCTTATGCCTGGAGGAACGTGGCCTCTTATGCCCGGAGGAACGTGGCCTCTTATGCCCGGAGGAACGTGGCCTCTTATGCCTGGAGGAACGTGGCCTCTTATGCCTGGAGGAACGTGGCCTCTTATGCCCGGAGGAACGTGGCCTCTTATGCCCGGAGGAACGTGGCCTCTTATGCCCGGAGGAACGTGGCCTCTTATGCCCGGAGGAACGTGGCCTCTAATGCCTGGAGGAACGTGGCCTCTTATGCCCGGAGGAACGTGGCCTCTTATGCCCGGAGGAACGTGGCCTCTTATGCCTGGAGGAACGTGGCCTCTTATGCCTGGAGGAACGTGGCCTCTTATGCCCGGAGAAACGTGGCCTCTTGTGCCCGGAGGAACGTGGCCTCTTATGCCCGGAGGAACGTGGCCTCTTATGCCCGGAGGAACGTGGCCTCTTATGCCCGGAGGAACGTGGCCTCTTATGCCCGGAGGAACGTGGCCTCTTATGCCTGGAGGAACGTGGCCTCTTATGCCCGGAGGAACGTGGCCTCTTATGCCTGGAGGAACGTGGCCTCTTATGCCTGGAGGAACGTGGCCTCTTATGCCCGGAGGAACGTGGCCTCTTATGCCCGGAGGAACGTGGCCTCTTATGCCCGGAGGAACGTGGCCTCTTATGCACGGAGAAACGTGGCCTCTTATGCCCGGAGGAACGTGGCCTCTTATGCCCGGAGAAACGTGGCCTCTTATGCCCGGAGAAACGTGGCCTCTTATGCCCGGAGGAACGTGGCCTCTTATGCCCGGAGGAACGTGGCCTTTTATGCCCGGAGGAACGTGGCCTCTTATGCCCGGAGAAACGTGGCCTCTTATGCCCGGAGAAACGTGGCCTCTTATGCCCGGAGGAACGTGGCCTCTTATGCCTGGAGGAACGTGGCCTCTTATGCCCGGAGGAACGTGGCCTCTTATGCCCGGAGGAACGTGGCCTCTTATGCCCGGAGGAACGTGGCCTCTTATGCCCGGAGGAACGTGGCCTCTTATGCCCGGAGAAACGTGGCCTCTTATGCCCGGAGGAACGTGGCCTCTTATGCACGGAGAAACGTGGCCTCTTATGCCCGGAGGAACGTGGCCTCTTATGCCCGGAGAAACGTGGCCTCCTATGCCTGGAGGAACGTGGCCTCTTATGCCCGGAGGAACGTGGCCTCTTATGCCCGGAGAAACGTGGCCTCTTATGCTCGGAGGAACGTGGCCTCTTATGCCCGGAGGAACGTGTCATTATCTTGTCGTTGAAAGGGTTACATGACACCACGAGTGAATTTGACCTTGGGCAGAATTGCAACTTCCAATCAGAGTTGCCCATCGGCGTGGCGTCAAGCTGCTAATCTGATTGGTCCTGGTTTGTGGTGACTGAAAGGGCGAAAATATATTTTGGAGTGGCAAGCTATTCCATTCGAAATAATAGTAATATAGTTTTGGAGAAGCAACATTTTTTTCTCACGTTTAATTAAATATGTTTCCTGGTTCTTCTAAAATTATATTTTTTTGTTTGTTTCCAATAGCATTTGTACCTGTTTGATTAAATGTTATAAGCCTTTTATTGTTGTGCTTGGATTCAGCAAGTTTTTTATTCTTTTACTTGCGAAACCCGTGCATCTTTCAAGAGTCATGGAGGCTTTGTTATAGATTTTTTTTTGGGTTATTGTGTTTGCAGTTGAGGTTCAAAGCAGCTAGCTGACCGCTTCCTAGGTTCATGGGTATAGTGTCCTTTGTGGGGCATCTTTTACAATATATTTACAAATACATTTACAAATACATTTACATATCTGTTTCTAGCCGGCCTCGTATCTTAGTATATTCCATGTGTTCTATCGACTTCCTTCCTCACAATCTCATTCACCACCTTCTCCTCACAGATATTTACTCACACTGCTTCTTCAGACATTCTTCGCTTCCTCACACATTCTGTGCTTTCATTCTCACTCACTCCTGGCTGCTTCACACACACTCATTTCCCGCTTACTCACAAACTCACATTCTGCTTCCTCATACACCCACTTCCCGGTGACTTACACATCCGCATCCCGCTTACTCATACACTGACTCACAATGTCTGTCACCCCCTTCCTCCTGGACTCACTCTCCTCCTAGGTGGTATATTTAAAAGGTATATTCACTTGGATATACTCTTTAACCAGTTAGACCATTATTCAATTGTGCAACATGGCATGTCAATTCACTTTTCTCATTCTTGTGTTGAATTTGTTCACTATACACCTCTAGATGCTGTTTACAGTCCATCATCTTTATATTGTCCTAATATATTTCGTTCTAAGAATTGTCGTAAGAATATTTGTTTCTAGTAATCAATGTTTTTAGTTTCCACGTTCGAGCCCCACTAGTGTCTCTTGCAAGCATGCATAAATGTTGCAAGACGGAATTCCATTATGCATACCTCTAGCAGTTGGTGTTATTCATATACTTTTGCTAGTCAGGGCTGGTATTGCCCTTACCTTACCTTACCTTACATTACCTTACCTTCCCTTACCTTTCCTGACGAGGCCTCTACTCGCAGTATGATTAGAAAAAGTATTTTTTATATATAAATAACTCATCCTGGGTATTTAAGATTTTTGACAACTTTGGTCATTTTGCCATTCACATGTAGTTTGTGTCCATTATTTTTATTCTCTCTCAAATATTTTTTAGTTTTTTTGGCATTCCTCAATGCCATTTTCACGTGGTCTACATAATACATAGTCATACACAGCTTTCATACATAGTCTACATTATTATAACTCACTGTAATCCTAAGGAACTATTTCATCTACACATATTTGACGTTTTTCAGTTACTAAAATAAAACATGCAATAAGCAATGGTAATGTATTATAACAGATATATTAACATACAAAAAACATACTTATGTATTTGTGAATTTTATGTCAAGATTCGAACTACACCAAGTTTTTGGCAGGAGAGTACAAAATTCTTGTTGGTCAACGCTTTACTTAAAATACACAAATACATAAGTGCGGGATTTTTGTCTTAAGAAACTTGAAGTTTTCCTCTGTTATGGACAGAAAGATCGTGAAAGTTATCAAGGTCGTTTTAAGTCAACGACTGACCTATCCCAGGAAGTAATCCACAAGTAATCCACAAGTAATCCTCACGTGTTCACTCTCATGTACACATCTCAGTGTAAATAAATCCGAGGCACCTAATCCTGTCAGGGAACTCAACTCATCATCCTCATCATTTACTCAATGAATAACCAGGTTGACAGAATACAACCTGTCTATAAATCATCATTCACATCATACGAATCACTCGTTGCTCCACTAACTCTCACACACACACATGTAATACGTCCTACATAAGATAGTTTTCGGCATTTAAGAAACTGTAAATTTCCCGAATGTTCATTACTCTCCAGAATTATTTTCCAAGTCCAAAATATTCTTTTTAAAGTACAAAATATTTTTTTCCAAGTTCAAAATATTATTTTCCTAGTCCAAAATATTCTTTTCCGAGTTGAAAATATTCTTTTCCAAGTCTAAAATATTATTTTTCAAGTCCAAAATTTTATTTTCCGAGTTCAAAATATTCTTTTCCAACTACAAAATATATTTTTCCAAGTACAAAATATTCCTTTCCTAGTCCAAAATATTATTTTCCGAGTCCAAAATATTATTTTCCGAGTCCAAAATATTATTTTCCTAGTCCAAAATATTATTTTCCTAGTCCAAAATATTTTTTTCCAAGTCCAAAATATTCTTTTCCGAGTACAAAATATTTTTTTCCAAGTTCAAAATATTATTTTCCAAGTTCAAAATATTTTTTTCCAAGTTCAAAATATTCTTTTCCAAGTCCAAAATATTATTTTCCTAGTCCAAAATATTATTTTCCTAATCCAAAATATTATTTTCCTAGTCCAAAATATTATTTTCCTAGTCCAAAATATTATTTTCCAAGTCCAAAATATTATTTTCCTAGTCCAAAATATTATTTTCCAAGTACAAAATATTATTTTTCAAGTTCAAAATATTATTTTCCTATTCCAAAACAATATTTTCCAAGTCCAAAATATTATTTTCCTAGTCCAAAATATTATTTTTCAAGTTCAAAATATTATTTTCCTAGTCCAAAATATTCTTTTCCTAGTTCAAAATATTTTTTTCTTAGTCCAAAAAATTCTTTTCCTAGCCCAAAACTGTGCTGTTTACACACGGCTTTTCTACAGTATTAGTTAAAATAGCTAAAAAGACCTACACTGAGAGACCACAGTATTCAGTACCTATATTACCTTCTCAGTAATGTTATCCACCAGCTACTGTAACCCGTTCTCGCACTTGCTTATAGTCAATATTGGCTTATTAATATGTGCATATGTGACATACTAATTTATTGTGAATATTTTAGTTTACCTTGAAAAGCTTCATAGAAAACACCGACCTTACCTAACCTTCTTAGTATGTTAAGATTAGCATCTTATTGCTTCGTAATTACAATTATTACTTAACCTATACCTATAATAGGTTACAAAAAGTAAAAAAAAATTAGTATGTCACATATGCACGTATTTAATAAGTCAATATTGACTATACGAAACTGCGAGAACGGGTTGACCAGCCAGGAGTTGGGGGGGGGGGGAGGCCGGTCGGTGGATGTGAAATGTGTAACCAAAGTTCCGTAGAGTTTAACATTCATTTCAATACAAAGAAATCAGCCTGTCAGTATAGGCTACTGATCACATGACCCTGTATGACTAACCATCCTGTGTGATGGGGATTTTTTTTAGCATCACATAGCTAGCTTTTTGACACACTCTGTACTCCCCTTCATATAGTCAAGGGAGCCGGTCGGCCGAGCGGACAGCACGCTGGACTTGTGATCCTGTGGTCCTGGGTTCGATCCCGGGCGCCGGCGAGAAATAATGGGCAGAGTTTCTTTCACCCTATGCCCCTGTTACCTAGCAGTAAAATAGGTACCTGGGTGCTAGTCAGCTGTCACTGGCTGCTTCCTGGGGGTGGAGGCCTGGTCGAGGACCGGGCCGCGGGGACACTAAAGCCCCGAAATCATCTCAAGATAACCTCAAGAAGGGAAGCTGCACAAATGAAGATATACCTAAATGTGTTAATAATAAAACAAAAAAAAAATACAGAGGTGATTTGGCAATTACAAAATTAATTGGAGTAATTTGATAAATAACTCGAACTAGTGATTTTGGTACTCCCAGTCGCGCTCATTACCCCTATACCACGACTCGTGAGAGGTTTTACAACCAGGTCATAGAACCATTATGTCGTGGCACAGGGGTAAGATGCTCGACTGGGAGTACCCAGATCCCAGGTTCGAGTACCCACTTTGCCGGAATGTATTTATTCACTTAAATATTAGCGTCTTCAGATCATGGCACACTGAACGTTTGTTCAAAAGAACAGATGTTCATTCTGGGCTGAACTTTCTGATTAGAGTAATGCAGGTAGTGTGTAGTGAACTTGGCTACGGTGAACATGGCTACGGTGAACATGGCTACGGTGAACATGGCTACAGTGAACATGGCTACAGTGAACATGGCTACAGTGAACATGGCTACGGTGAACATGGCTACAGTGAACATGGCTACAGTGAACATGGCTACAGTGAACATGGCTACGGTGAACATGGCTACGGTGAACATGGCTACAGTGAACATGGCTACAGTGAACATGGCTACAGTGAACATGGCTACAGTGAACATGGCTACAGTGAACATGGCTACGGTGAACATGGCTACAGTGAACATGGC
>NC_091155.1:15082554-15095054 GCF_040958095.1 Procambarus clarkii
CGCGACGAACGTTGAAGTCGTCCCTATATCAGGGGATACCTCACGACGACCATTAGGGGTCGTCCCTATATCAGGGGGTACCTCACGACGACCATTAGGGGTCGTCCCTATATCAGGGGGTAAAACACAATAGAATCATCCTTATATATTATAAACTGAAAAAATACTGACATTGAGTTTGGGATTAAAGGACAAGTCCGAATAATCTTTGGCATAAGTACCTATGTTTAGTCTCAAATTTAATTTATATTTGTCGATTATTTCGTGGTTGAGGATCTGGTTCTCTCTGGTGGTTCTGTGAAGAAATAAATGTGATCTTAGAGAGAGCCTTGATTGCCCTGTGTCAGGTCTATTCATTCCGTCGTCTGCCCTAGTTGTTATTGTCTTGCCTATATATTGAGATCGATGTGGCTGATTGCTCCTGAGTGAATATGTAAGTTTATAGACAACTTTCATATCTTACAAGACGTTCCTTTTTCTTATGTATATCACTGTCACTGTCTCTTCTCTTTGCTAACTCCCTCTCCCCTGTAGACATAAGAACATGAGGATATAGGTAACTGAAGAAGGCCTATTGGCCCATACGAGGCAGCTCCTATTTATAACCACTCAATCCCACTCATATACATGTCCAACCTACGCTTGAAACAATCAAGGGACCCCACCTCCACCACGCTACGTGGCAACTGGTTCCACAAATCAACAACCCTGTTACTGAACCAGTATTTACCCAGGTCTTTCCGAAATCTAAACTTACTGAGCTTATACCCATTGTTTCGTGTTCTGTCTTTTGTTGATACTTTTAATACCCTATTAATATGTCCTTTGTTATGTCCATTCATCCAATTGTAAACCTCTATCATGTCACCCCCAACTCTTCGCCTTTCCAGTGAATGCAATTTAAGCTTTGTTAATCTTTCTTCGTGTGACAGGTTTCTAATTTGGGGAATTAACTTTGTCATCCTATTCTGGACACGTTCAAGTGAATTTATATCCATTCTATAGTACGGCGACCAAAACTGAAGCAAAGACAGGGGAGAGTGAGTTAGGTTTCAGACCCATATGCCTCTTAGGACTCTTTGCTACGTCATTGGGTCACTGAAACCAAGATCTTGTAAGGATCTTTGAGAGATATGACAAGATCAGATGTAATGACCTCTTCACATGTAGCAGCATGGCGGGTCACCTTCCTGTTAATGATCTCTTCAGTATTGCTTAACCCTACAGGCCATATATATGACATATGTGACCTCCAGGGCACCAAACCTCAAGGCCACATATATGTTAGCATACCCTAACACCTTGACAATTTATGAAGACACAGATCTCATTCTAGAAACTTACTAAGACAGGTCGTATTAAAGTCAGACATTATCAACGGATGATTAGGTGTCAAATACCCAGTTTTATGAAGACAAGTATTGAGACGAGGTCAAGTTGACCCCTGTCAATCGTTGACTGTTCGCCTCTGTTTACTCAACAGGAATTAGGTACGTGGTTCAAGGGTCAGTTTGTGAGTTAGACTTACCATGAGCTATGGGAAGGGAAAGCTGTCAGCCTGTGTGCTCGTTCTCTGCCTATTAAACCCCAAAATTATTCTCAGATTAGTCTCTCAGGCCTCCTTCCTCATTTCCTACGTGAGATTCGAACGTGGGTCCTCGCGCTTGCGTGGTAGGTGCCTTAACCACTACACCACAGGATGCTTCCTACTCTCCTATCCTCTTCTATCCCCCCATCCCCAGGGCGCCACGTCAGCAGGAAATGGGGAGCGTCTGGGCCGCCCGGAGGTGCTATATATATATTATTTTTTAACAAAAAGTGGACCTATCCAAGAGGTTCTGCAATACCGGGCCGATCCGCGGCAAAGGTGGAGCAAGCTCCTAGCCGTCCGGACAATTGGTAAAGTCCCCCCTGAAGAGGCGCGCGGGAAATAGGGAAACTGCGCATTGTTTGTTGACATTGTGCCAGAGTTGACTGGCTGGCTGCCGACTCCCTCAGGTATTGGGCTGCTGGGACGGCTCGCTGGGACGCCATGGTGGCTAGGACGAGACGCTGGGACGGCTCGCTGGGACGCTGGGACGGTTCGCTGGGACGTCATGATGGCTAGGACGGGACGCTGGTCCTCCATGATGGCTAGGACGGGACGCTGGGACGTCATGATGGCTAGGACGGGACGCTGGGACGTCATGATGGCTAGGACGGGACGCTGGGACGTCATGATGGCTAGGACGGAGCGCTGGGACGCCATGATGGCTAGGACGGGACGCTGGGACGGCTCGCTGGGACGTCATGATGGCTAGGACGGGACGCTGGGACGCCATGATGGCTAGGACGGGACGCTGGGACGGCTCGCTGGGACGCCATGGTGGCTAGGACGGAGCGCTGGGACGCCATGATGGCTAGGACGGGACGCTGGGACGGCTCGCTGGGACGTCATGATGGCTAGGACGGGACGCTGGGACGTCATGATGGCTAGGACGGGACGCTGGGACGTCATGATGGCTAGGACGGGACGCTGGGACTCCATGATGGCTAGGACGGGACGCTGGGACGTCATGATGGCTAGGACGGGACGCTGGGACGCCGTGATGGCTAGGACGGGACGCTGGGACGCCATGATGGCTAGGACGGGACGCTGGGACGGCTCGCTGGGACGTCATGATGGCTAGGACGGGACGCTGGGACTCCATGATGGCTAGGACGGGACGCTGGGACTCCATGATGGCTAGGACGGGACGCTGGGACGCCATGATGGCTAGGACGGGACGCTGGGACGTCATGATGGCTAGGACGGGACGCTGGGACGCCGTGATGGCTAGGACGGGACGCTGGGACGCCATGATGGCTAGGACGGGACGCTGGGACGGCTCGCTGGGACGCCATGATGGCTAGGACGGGACGCTGGGACTCCATGATGGCTAGGACGGGACGCTGGGACGCCATGATGGCTAGGACGGGACGCTGGGACTCCATGATGGCTAGGACGGGACGCTGGGACGCCATGATGGCTAGGACGGGACGCTGGGACGCCATGATGGCTAGGACGGGACGCTGGGACGCCATGATGGCTAGGACGGCTCACTGGGACGCCATGATGGCTAGGACGGGACGCTGGGACGCCATGATGGCTAGGACGGGACGCTGGGACGCCATGATGGCTAGGACGGGACGCTGGGACGCCATGATGGCTAGGACGGGACGCTGGGACGCCATGATGGCAAGGACGGGACGCTGGGACGCCATTAAAGACCGTCAGAAGCATCTATATACAGGTGTCCATATCACAGTTGCCATGACAACGACGGACGTCATCACCGCCCTCAGCTCCTAGGAGTGCTGGGTACTGCCCTAGGAGTGCTGGGTACTGCCCTAGGAGTGCTGGGTACTGCCCTAGGAGTGCTGGGTACTGCCCTAGGAGTGCTGGGTACTGCCCTAGGAGTGCTGGGTACTGCCCTAGGAGTGCTGGGTACTGCACTAGGAGTGCTGGGTACTGCCCTAGGAGTGCTGGGTACTGCCCTAGGAGTGCTGGGTACTGCCCTAGGAGTGCTGGGTACTGCCCTAGGAGTGCTGGGTACTGCCCTAGGAGTGCTGGGTACTGCCCTAGGAGTGCTGGGTACTGCCCTAGGAGTGCTGGGTACTGCCCTAGGAGTGCTGGGTACTGCCCTAGGAGTGCTGGGTACTGCCCTAGGAGTGCTGGGTACTGCCCTAGGAGTGCTGGGTACTGCCCTAGGAGTGCTGGGTACTGCCCTAGGAGTGCTGGGTACTGCCCTAGGAGTGCTGGGTACTGCCCTAGGAATGCTGGGTACTGCCCTAGGAGTGCTGGGTACTGCCCTAGGAGTGCTGGGTACTGCCCTAGGAGGGCTAGGTACTGCCCTAGGAGGGCTGGGTACTGCCCTAGGAGTGCTGGGTACTGCCCTAGGAGTGCTGGGTACTGCCCTAGGAGTGCTGGGTACTGCCCTAGGAGTGCTGGGTACTGCCCTAGGAGTGCTGGGTACTGCCCTAGGAGTGCTGGGTACTGCCCTAGGAGTGCTAGGTACTGCCCTAGGACTGCTGGGTACTGCCCTAGGAGTGCTGGGTACTGCCCTAGGAGTGCTGGGTACTGCCCTAGGAGTGCTGGGTACTGCCCTAGGAGTGCTGGGTACTGCCCTAGGAGTGCTGGGTACTGCCCTAGGAGTGCTGGGTACTGCCCTAGGAGTGCTGGGTACTGCCCTAGGACTGCTGGGTACTGCCCTAGGAGTGCTGGGTACTGCCCTAGGACTGCTGGGTACTGCCCTAGGAGTGCTGGGTACTGCCCTAGGAATGCTGGGTACTGCCCTAGGAGTGCTGGGTACTGCCCTAGGAGTGCTGGGTACTGCCCTAGGAGTGCTGGGTACTGCCCTAGGAGTGCTGGGTACTGCCCTAGGAGTGCTGGGTACTGCCCTAGGAGTGCTGGGTACTGTCCTAGGAGAGGCAAAGTGCATATTCTATGGAGACTCGTTCGAGTTCCGGCTGGGTTTGACAGCTTCAAATTAAGGTAACGAGAAAGATCTCACAATGAGGAAAATAGCGTCAACAGGTCCCCAAGAGCCTCGTTACCTTACGAGAGAAACTTTAAGATTCTATTTAATTCATATATGTTGTTTAAGATTCACTACCTGGAACAAATAGTTCCAAGTAGCACGGGCTATGGTGAGCCCGTAGATAGTAACTAACTAATTTATGTTGTTGAAGATTCGCTACCTGGAACCAATAGTTCCAAGTAGCACGGGCTATGGTGAGCCCGGTAGTTAATTCATATAATTTTAAATATATAAGTAGAGCTTTCCTGCAGTACTTATATACATTCTAACATTGAAATGGAAAATATATCAAACGGGACTAAGCAATACGTTAAAAAATATATTAAACAAAATAATTATTAATTACCTAAATTTTGAAAAAGAAAATTATCACGTATTGAAATTTTTTACCTGACTTTGTCACTTCGCCAGAATGGCGTTGGTAATTGAATCAGTATTTAATTAGATTATATCATAATACATTGGGTTAAATCTTCCTTTCATTTCCAGGTAGAATTAAAAATGTCAAATATAGAAGAGCTATTCTGACAGTAATTAAATATTGTCTATTTCTGTCTCTCTCGCTGATGGATTTTAAATGTAAAAGTTTTATTCTTTTTTACAATAAATCATAAAATAAAATATAATAATGTTAAAGATTGTATTTGAAGGTGAATGTTGTTTGGCTTCTATTAGAAGCTGATAATGTAGAGTGCTTGGGGTAGTTGCTTGGGGTAGTTGCTTGGAGAAGGTGCTTGGAGAAGGTGCTTGGAGAAGGAACTTGGAGAAGGTGCTTGGAGAAGAAGCTTGGAAAATAAGCTTGGAAAATAAGCTTGGAGACGGCCGCGCTTCTGAGATACGACATCATATCTACTCCTGCTCTTCATGCTGATGTCAATAAGATATAAAGTTTCTGACTTTCAGAGAAATGAAGTAGACTCGTGGAGGTGAATTCACATTCATGATTTCCTCTGTCTTCAAGACATTGAGGTAATTTTTTATCAAGAAGTTCATGTCTAATGCTGTCATGGTCAGCCGAGAATGGGTACTAATCTTATTTTTTTAAGATAGTCTGAGCTTTAAATAAGTTCTACAATGCTTCCCGTTTTCTGTAGTGATAAATTACTGAGGCTTTTTGAGCTTCGATTTGATATTGTCGAACCATTTCTCTAATCATTGGAAAGATTAGAAAGAATATATTTCTCTACCTCCAATCTCATCACTTAACTATATGTTTAACAAATCTCTAATCCTGTCCATGGAGGACAGAAGAAAATGTATATATATGCTGGTTAGCATTGAAAATGTCTGGCCACATCTGTGGTAGAAAACAAAAAAATCCTCTTCCAGAGTAGCAGTTTGAAACAAAATATCTCCCAAATTTTCAATAGCGTTCACGGTCTTGACCAGAAAGCCTTGACTCGAACGATTTACTGAATGCATATGTCAAAAGAAATCAGCTAAGTAAACCAATCTATCAATGACCTTTGTCACGGCCTTTTATCATGACCTTTGTCACGGCCTTTTATCATGACCTTTGTCACGGCCTTTTATCATGACCTTTGTCACGGCCTTTTATCATGACCTTTGTCACGGCCTTTTATCATGACCTTTGTCACGGCCTTTTATCATGACCTTTGTCACGGTCTTTTATCATGACCTTTGTCACGGCCATTTATCATGACCTTGGTCACGGCCTTTTATCATGACCTTTGTCACGGCCTTTTATCATGACCTTTGTCACGGCCTTTTATCATGACCTTTGTCACGGCCTTTTATCATGACCTTTGTCACGGCCTTTTATCATGACCTTTGTCACGGTCTTTTATCATGACCTTTGTCACGGCCATTTATCATGACCTTGGTCACGGCCTTTTATCATGACCTTTGTCACGGCCTTTTATCATGACCTTTGTCACGGCCTTTTATCATGACCTTTGTCACGGCCTTTTATCATGACCTTTGTCACTGCCTTTTATATGGTGTCAAGGCCTTTCTTCTCTACTCAACTCTCCACCTATAAATGTCTGCAACTGCCAAATGCTCTCTACTCTGCCACAGCCTTTTATAAACTACTTATTAATCGATTAATAACCGGGCTGGCCTGGATTATGTAATCCCATGTTGACTGTGTTCCGAGGCTACGGGAACATTGATCTTAATATTATTTCACTGTAGTGTTTTGGGGAAATGAGGCTTCCAGGTGTACCAAGGGGATATTTAAGGACTTGGGGAAAAAAGTCTGAGTAGAGAAATGATATAACAGATATATTTATTAGACAAACACACGATATATCATATGGTATAATTCACTCCTTACAACTCAAGGTTATTCTCAGTGTTAAAACACTGTGTTATCATCTATCCAGGAGTCACCCTGTAGGTGTGGTCCAACACTGTAACAGTACACACCTGCCACACCATCCAGGGGTCACCCTGTAGCTGTGGTCCAACACTGTAACACTACACACCTGCTACATCACCCAGGAGTCACCCTGTAGCTGTGGTCCAACACTGTAACAGTACACACCTGCTACACCACCCAGGGGTCACCCTGTAGCTGTGGTCCAACACTGTAACAGTACACACCTGCCACGCCACCCAGGGGTCATCCTGTAGCTGAGGCCCAACACTGTAACACTACACACCTGCTACATCACCCAGGAGTCACCCTGTAGCTGTGGTCCAACACTGTAACAGTACACACCTGCCACGCCACCCAGGGGTCATCCTGTAGCTGAGGCCCAACACTGTAACACTACACACCTGCTACACCACCCAGGGGTCACCCTGTAGCTGTGGTCCAACACTGTAACACTACACACCTGCTACATCACCCAGGGGTCACCCTGTAGCTGTGGTTCAACATTGTAACACTACACACCTGCTACATCACCCAGGAGTCACCCTGTAGCTGTGGTCCAACACTGTAACAGTACACACCTGCCACGCCACCCAGGGGTCATCCTGTAGCTGAGGCCCAACACTGTAACACTACACACCTGCCACACTATCCAGGGGTCATCCTGTAGCTGTGGTCCAACACTGTAACACTACACACCTGCTACACCACCCAGGGGTCACCCTGTAGCTGTGGTCCAACACTGTAACACTACACACCTGCTACACCACCCAGGGGTCACCCTGTAGCTCTGGTTCAACATTGTAACACTACACACCTGCCACACCACCCAGGGGTCACCCTGTAGCTGTGGTCCAACACTGTAACACTACACACCTGCCACACCACCCAGGGGTCACCCTGTAGCTGTGGTTCAAAACTGTAACACTACACACCTGCCACACTATCCAGGGGTCATCCTGTAGCTGTGGTCCAACACTGTAACACTACACACCTGCTACACCACCCAGGGGTCACCCTGTAGCTATGGTCCAACACTGTAACACTTCACACCTGCCACACCACCCAGGGGCCACCCTGTAGCTCTGGTTCAACACTGTAACACTACACACCCCCACCACACCTGTCAGCATAAGTGTCACATATAAATAACTAGGTAAACTAAACTCACCTTAAGTTACCAACTCAGAAGACCGTCAAGATATTCTCTAGCCTGTCTTGTAACCTTATGAAAACTGTCTGTTATACATATGTCTGTGTGTTAAAAAACTGTTATAAAGACTGTCTAACCTTTAAACTTCAACCCCAGTGGCTTATCTTAAGTCTGGCAGGAGAATTCTCTCAGGAATTCTTGACTGGGATTTGAAGAACGGGTCCAGACGATGCTCCGTGGGTCAGCCAAGATGGCGTCTGTCTTTCTTGCCCCTTAATACTTTATCCTTCTACATTACCTCAACAAACTCCTTAATAACTCCCTTAACCATTCTTCCTGCGCAGGTTATGTGATTAAGTTCACTTTTCCTTCAAGGAATTTAGCCGTACAAATATACATTATCCCTGAATAGTCTCCAGATCAAAGGTACTGTTTTGGTACTACTTTTCTAGGCGGAGTAATCTCAGCCCAACGCGGCCTCCCAGTTGCCAGATGTAGATTTCTTTAAATAAAAACACTAGCTGAAATCCCTCCTCTGAATTGACAGTTCATTTTAATACTAAGTGTAATAAGTACATTTCCTGACTGTCATACATAGTACATAATTGCACTTATGGGGCTGTTATATTTACCTCCCCATTTAATTCTCCTCGTTTTCTGTTAAGACACTTAGAATTTTAGGATGAAGTTTTAAAGTTCAATTTACTATTTACAAGTTTTAAATATCAGGAATTTCTTTTTCAGTTTTATTAAACAATAGAGACTTTATACAAAATTTGAAAATATCCTGAGTTATTTTACAATTTATTTAAATATTTTAGTTTTGATTTAACAAACTGTAATAACAATATAGCTATAGGTTAAGTATTAATTGTAATTAAAAAGCAATAAAATGCATATCTTGAAAAACTAAGACGGTTAGGTTAGGTCGTGGTTTTCTATTCAGCTTTTCAGGTAAACTCAAATATTCACAATATATTTCACAGTACGATTTAATACTAAGTGTAAATAAGTACAACTCCTGACTGTCATACATAGTACATAATTGCACTTATGAGGCTGTTACATTTATTTCCCCATTTTTGGAGGCCGGACTGCTCCAATGCCCCTTATCTTGGTTATCTTGAGATGATTTCGGGGCTTTTTTAGTGTCCCCGCGGCCCGGTCCTCGACCAGGCCTCCACCCCCAGGAAGCAGCCCGTGACAGCTGACTAACACCCAGGTACCTATTTTACTGCTAGGTAACAGGAGCATTGGGTGTAAGAAACTCTGCCCATTGTTTCTCGCCGGCGCCTGGGATCGAACCCAGGACCACAGGATCACAAGTCCAGCGTGCTGTCTGCTCGGCCGACCGGCTCCCAACACAACTCCTCTATATCAACAGATAATCAGTTATATAAAGTTTCCTTTTAAACCTCTCCACAGGAGATAAGATTCGTCACAAACTTCTACTAGTTCTCTCAGTAAAGTGAAATTCCGTCACCAAATTTTATCAAGCACCTGAAAATTTGTCGTGTGGAAAGTCAGTGAGCCCCGAAATCATCTCAAGATAACGTGCAGTGGAGAAAACCTTGATATTTTGCTCCTATTTCTTGGCAAAAAGGACTTGGAGAAAGCTGTGATTCAATGTCTTGTCTCAGACGAAGATAAAGACTTTTAAGACCGTTCAGTCTATCTGGCTCCGAAGATCCGCGCAGGATAGGTCAATAATGACTCGTAATGGCTATAGCATTGTTTATGTATAGCCACATGTGTGGTAGATTGTGTATAGCCACATGTGTGGTAGATTATGTATAACCACATGTGTGGTAGATTATGTGTAGCCACATGTGTGGTAGATTATGTATAGCCACATCTGTGGTAGATTATGTATAGCCCCATCTGTGGTAGATTATGTATAGCCACATCTTTGGTAGATTATGTATAGCCCCATGTGTGGTAGATTATGTATAGCCACATATGTGGTAGATTATGTATAGCCCCATGTGTAGTAGATTATGTATAGCCACATGTGTGGTAGAGTATGTATAGCCACATGTGTGGTAGAGTATGTATAGCCACATGTGTGGTAGAGTATGTATAGCCACATGTGTGGTAGAGTATGTATAGCCACATCTGTGGTAGATTTTCGAAAGAAAACTCGTAATGATGCATTAAAATCTGTCTTCACATAACAGCAAAACCAAACGGTTTGACCTTCACCAGAGTGAATGTACTCTTCATTACTGATAAAATTAATCATTAATCTCTTAGCAAATTATATAATTTTTTGACCATTATTGACTAATATGTGATCGACAGTATGGGGTTTAGACAATTCTGATCTGCTGCTGATCTCTTGGTAAATCTCTAAGTGGCGTCAGTCACTGGATGAGTCCAAGATCAGCCGTGTTGTTGCTCTAGACACAGCAGGAGCCTTTGATTGGCTCTGGGACTCTGGATTAGTAGCGAAGCTTTAAGCTCTAGGAATCACAGACTCTATCTTAGAGTTAATAAAAGACGATCTTCAAGAACGGACTCTATGAGCAAAATCCGAAAGCCCCCTCAATCAGTACCAGCGTGCCACAGGGTAGTGTACTTGGCCCTCTGCTGTGGAATGTCTATTTCAATAATCTACTTCATCATTTTCCTGAAGCCTATGCTGATGGCTGCATAGCCATGATGATTCTGATGACAGAATCGACTTGAGAATGGTCCAGGGCGGACCAAAACGTCGTCGTCCCTTCACCTTCTAGTGTGTGGTCTGGTCAACATACTTTAGCCACGTTATTGTGACTCATCGCCTACTGATGACTGCATTTTAGCCTTTAAATACAGAACAAAAGAAATGCCAACTGCTATAAAATTCATTAATCACAAACTTTCAGCGATATCCACCTGGTGGGGGGGGGGGGGTAGATAACAGGTCACATGTGCGGCTGAGACGACACAAACGATGATAACTAGACTGTTCATTGCAAATCGAACAGTCCTGCAAATGGGTGGCAAAAACCCCTAGAGTTCACAGAAGAAACTCACATATTGGGAATGAAATTCAACTGTTCAATGACAATAAAGAGCCATGTGCTAAACATAGCCCAAAAGGCAGCTAGGGAACTTACAGCTCTACAGTGCGTTTCATATCTTCTTGACAGCAAGGGATGCAAAACCTTATATGAAGCACAAGCTTGCTCTCATCTAGAGTATGCAGTCCTTTCCTGGATTGCCTGCCCCCCATCATTCGTCAGACTGTTGGACAAAGTAGAGAGACGGGCTAGAAGGCTTATCTCTAGTCTTGACCAAGTCTAGTGGGAACGGTCTGAACATCAGAGCCTGCAACACCGTCGTGACATTGTTGGTCTTACTGTTATGTACGAGGCCAAAATCCTCAAAGTTCCGCACCTGGCCTAACTCCGTGGACTACCAGTAATTGGCACCCAAAACACTAGGGGGTCTCAACCTTCGCTAGAGTCTCATTCTGGAACTGCTTTTTCCTCAAGAACATCATTCCATCAGCGATCATTTACTCCTAGGCTGACTCGCATCTGGAACTTGTTCACTCAACAGGTTAATACACGGGAGATCAGGTCAACTGATCACATGAAGGCTCTGGCACACAGTTGGCTACAGGCTCATCCTGTTCCTTATATGATTGGTACCTAATGTTATCAATGAATAAAGTTTATTCCTATGATGCATATAAGAGGCTCGTGAAATAAATGGGTCTCTAGGAGCAGGCTTCACATGAACTAAGGTAGGATAACAGCTCTTGCTTGCAGTTTCACTAGGTACGACATTTGATCATTTGACAGCCCTTATGAACCCTAGTCTTAGCTTAAAAAACTAAGAAACGATGGTGTACATGAGACCAACACCATCAATATCTCTTGAGTGTTGTAAATCTTGGCTGAATTCAGCTTCAGTCACGTTAAGTTCTTCAGTTTCGTTTCGAATGGTGTTCTGCCTCGTCCAGACATCTGGGAAAAAGTGATGGCATGACATCACAGAGTTATTAAAGGTGCGACCAAATCTGTGCGCTATTTCAAGTTTTACAGTCGCTGCTGTCGAGGTGGTATATAATATTGATCTTTAAACTATACGGTTCTTGATTGACACACACACACACACACACACTTTCTCCCACTCTAATAATAATGATAAAAACTGCCAACTATACTTGTTCTCTGTTTTACTTTCACTCTTGACATTCACTCGTCCACGCTAACAATTATCTAAGAAGCACTCACACCTCTCTCTCTCTCTCTCTCTCTCTCTCTCTCTCTCTCTCTCTCTCTCTCTCTCTCTCTCTCTCTCTCTCTCTCTCTCTCTCTCTCTCTCTCTCTCTCTCTCTCTCTCTCTCTCTCTCTCTCTCTCTCTCTCTCAGTGATTTACTCCCCTGTTC
Organism: Procambarus clarkii; assembly: GCF_040958095.1. Taxonomy (NCBI): domain Eukaryota; kingdom Metazoa; phylum Arthropoda; class Malacostraca; order Decapoda; family Cambaridae; genus Procambarus; species Procambarus clarkii. The sequence continues at coordinate 15,094,989 of NC_091155.1, forward strand.
TATGTCACTAACTCACCCACTCTCTAACCTGCGCTCACATCTACTCGCGCATTCACTCTCGCATCC
>NC_091155.1:15097554-15117554 GCF_040958095.1 Procambarus clarkii
CTAGGCTTTGTCTCCAAAGAATGTGGAGGGCCTGCGATAGTGTTTTTTTCAGCCCGTCCTCCAAAAATGGGGTGGTAAATGTAAGGAGACAAATAAGTGCAATTATGTACTATTCATATCAGTTAGGAATTGTACTTATTTTTACTTAGTATTAAATCGTCCTGTCAAATATATTGCGAATATTTGAGTTTACCCAAAAAACTGAATAGAAAACCACAACCTCACCTAACCGTCTTAGTTTTTGAAGATAATAATTTTATTGCTTCTTAATTACAATTAGTACTTAACCTATAGCTATATTGATATTACAGTTTTATAAAACTAATAAAACAAAACTAAAATATATCAATAAATTGTAAAATAACTCAGGATATTTTAAAATTTTGTATAAAATCTATATTGTTTAATAAACCAGAAAAAAAAATTCTTGATATTTAAAACTTGTGTATTGCAAGTTGAAATTGAAAATTTCATCCTAAAATTGTGTGTGTCTTAACAGAAAACGAGGGGAATTAAATCGGGGGAGGGAGTTGGGTAAATGTAACAGCCCCGTAAGTGCAATTATGCACTGGTTATGACAGTTAGAAAGTGTACTTATTACACTTAGTATTAAATCGTACTGTCAATTCGGAGGATGGGTTGGTTTTTTTACAGTTCTTGATGAATATAAAGTTCCAAGAATCAGGGCTTGGTGCAGAGTGCATAGACATACTGTTTATGGCTTCTTCAAAATCCAGTGGGGATAGGGTGACGTCTGATATATGATTTGATGTTGGTATCATATCCATGAAAAATTCATTTTGGTTATCAATTTTCAGTGTGTTCAGTGGCTCGTTGAAAACAGAGTCGTACTGATTCCTTATTGAATTGAAGTGTTTCGCTCATTTCTTTGTTGTCATCAGTGAAAGTTCCATCTCCCTTTCGCAGGGGCCCGATACTAGATGTGGATTTTTTATCTCGATTTTGCATAGGAGAAAAAATATTTGGGATTTTTCTCTATTTCACTGACGGCCTTTTGCTCTCTTTGCCTCTCCTGGGTTTTGTATGATCCTTGTAGCTTGAGTTCAATTGTTTCTATTTCTCTACCTAACCTTCTTCGCCGTTCTTGAGATAGGGTGCGACTCTCAAGTTGTTCCGCGATTCGTTTTCTTCGCTTATATAGGGAACGACGTTCCCGTTCCAATCTGCATCTCTTCCTCTTTTTTCTTAGGGGTATGCGGTTTGAACATATTTCTAGTGCTACTGAGCTTATTTTTTCCAGGCACTGGTTCAGGTTTGCATTTTCTAGCTGTTCTTCCCAGTTTATTTCTGTGAAGTCCTGGTTTATTTGCTCCCAGTTTATCTGTTTATTATTGAAGTTGAATTTGCTGAAATCTCCTCCACCGGGAATCTGGACTGGTTTTGAAGGTCTACTCCCCATGGTTGTCAAAACTTCAATTAAGTTGTGATCTGAGTAACAGGTATTTGTAATCATTATGTTCTGGATCAATTCATCATTATTAGTGAAAATGAGGTCCAGCGTGTTCTCCTTCCTAGTTGGTTCTACTAGAAGAGAGATTATTTTAAACCGACAGACAGACATTTTCTCTTAAAGTGTAGATATATATATATATATATATATATATATATATATATATATATATATATATATGTATATATATATATATATATATATATATATATATATATATATATATATATATATATATATATATATATATATAAACAGACATTCCTTTTATGTCTGCTTATCTATGCTATTAGAAAGAATGAATGGTCTGTGGTATGGAATGAACATAGGCTAGTCGTGGCAGCCAGATTTATAAAAAAATTAATAGTTAAAATTTGTTAAAATTTAAAAATTTTAACATGGCCGCCCGCTACACACCTTAATGTTTTAAAAACAAACATTTCCAAATAAAAACAAAAGTTCTTATAGTAACATGCTCCATTATTTACTAATTTCGGGAAAATTAACCGATATTTCCTACTATCGATAATTTTTTATTTGCATTAAACAGACGATTCTTACAAAGTTTTCTCAAGTCATGGCGCTTTACAAACTATTTTTTATGGTGTGTGTGTGTGTGTGTGTGTGTGTGTGTGTGTGTGTGTGTGTGTGTGTGTGTGTGTGTGTGTGTGTGTGTGTGTGTGTGTGTGTGTGTGTGTGTGTGTGTGTGTGTGTTTGTGTGTGTGTGTGTGTGTGTGTGTGTGTGTGTGTGTGTGTGTGTGTGTGTAATCCAAATATTTCAACACACGTAGACGAATTTCATCTCAACTTGACTTAGTGGTCGGCAAAACACCGTGAAACAACTTAATTAAGGAGAACTTAAAATTAACCCAAGAAGTTCAAACGACCCAGACAACCCGGGCTAACGATAGTTCAAGGTCATAGGAAAGGTCAATGATGAAAGGGTCGTTCAAGGGAGGGAGAGAGGTCGTGGCTAATGGTCAGGTCACAGGTAATTTGGGCTAAATGGTTAATTAAGGGGGCTACTTTGAGGTAAAAGTCATGATTATAGGGAGTTCATGATGTTATAGAAGTACATAGTGATGGAGAGTACATAGTTATGGGGAGTACATAGTTATGGGGAGTACATAATTATGGAGAGTACATAGTTATTGGGAGTACATAGTTAATGGGAGTACACGATGCAGGAGAAATAGCTGTAAGGAGCCAGGGAGAGTACATGATCAGAGAGAGTACATTGATCAGAGAGAGTACATTGATCAAAGAGAGGACATTGATCAGAGAGAGAGAGTACATTGATCAGAGAGAGTACATTGATCAGAGAGAGTACATTGATCAGAGAGAGTACATTGATCAGAGAGAGTACATTGATCAGAGAGAGTACATTGATCAGAGAGAGTACATTTATCTGAGAGAGTACATTGATCAGAGAGAGTACATTGATCAGAGAGAGTACATTGATCAGAGAGAGTACATTGATCAAAGAGAGTACATTGATCAGAGAGAGTACATTGATCAGAGAGAGTACATTGATCAGAGAGAGTACATTGATCAGAGAGAGTACATTGATCAGAGAGAGTACATTGATCAGAGAGAGTACATTTATCAGAGAGAGTACATTGATCAGAGAGAGTACATTGATCAGAGAGAGTACATTGATCAGAGAGAGTACATTTATCAGAGAGAGTACATTAATCAGAGAGAGTACATTGATCAGAGAGAGTACATTGATCAGAGAGAGTACATTGATCAGAGAGAGTACATTGATCAGAGAGAGTACATTTATCAGAGAGAGTACATTGATCAGAGAGAGTACATTGAACAGAGAGAGTACATTGATCAGAGAGAGTACATGATCAGAGAGAGTACATTGTGAAGAAGCAGAGTACATAGCCAGGTAGTACACATAGCCAAGAAGTACATAGCCAAAGGCAGATCGTGACCAAAAGACATATCAGGTCAAAGAAAAATTACATAGATTACCTTAAAGTCAAAGGGAGGACGTAGTTAAGAAAGACCCAAATTCCTTAAAGGTCAAACGAAGCAATTGGACAAAGAGAGGTAATTAACAGAGTGAAGTGTCTTATTACAATTAAAGTCTTTCTTCAGCCTTAAGTCTGAGGTATCATTTATTTCACTCACACTTCTCACTATATTCTATAAGGAAGAAAATTGATTTGTTTACTTCAACATATATCAGTCTTAATCTTACCTATAAGACTGGACAAAAGGTATTCAGCTCAACAGGTAAACGGAACAACAGGTAAACGGGACAACAGGTAAACAGGACAACAGGTAAACAGAGCAACAGGTCGGTAGGGCAACAGGTTATAGGAGAAAGAATCAAACAGCTCAACAAATCAACAGATTAACATTTTCTCAAAAGTTTGATATTTGTGAGTGTGTTAGATGAGTCAGCTGTGTGTGTGTTAGATGAGTCAGCTGTGTGTGAGTGTGTTAGATGAGTCAGCTCTCTGTGAGTGTGTTAGATGAGTCAGTTCTGTTTGAGTGTGTTAGATGAGTCAGCTCTCTGTGAGTGTGTTAGATGAGTCAGTTCTGTTTGAGTGTGTTAGATGAGTCAGTTCTGTTTGAGTGTGTTAGATGAGTCAGCTCTCTGTTAGTGTGTTAGATGAGTCAACTGTGTGTGAGTGTGTTAGATGAGTCAGTTCTGTCTGAGTGTGTTAGATGAGTCAGTTCTCTGTGAGTGTGTTAGATGAGTCAACTGTGTGTGAGTGTGTTAGATGAGTCAGTTCTGTTTGAGTGTGTTAGATGGGTCAGCTCTCTGTGAGTGTGTTAGATGAGTCAGCTGTGTGTGAGTGTGTTAGATGAGTCAACTCTGTGAGTGTGTTAGATGAGTCAACTCTGTGAGTGTGTTAGATGAGTCAGTTCTGTTTGAGTGTGTTAGATGAGTCAGCTCTCTGTGAGTGTGTTAGATGAGTCAGCTGTGTGTGAGTGTGTTAGATGAGTCAGTTCTGTTTGAGTGTGTTAGATGAGTCAGTTCTGTTTGAGTGTGTTAGATGAGTCAGCTGTGTGTGAGTGTGTTAGATGAGTCTGCTGTGTGTGAGTGTGTTAGATGAGTCAGCTGTGTGTGAGTGTGGTAGATGAGTCAGCTGTGTGTGAGTGTGGTAGATGAGTCAGCTGTGTGTGAGTGTGGTAGATGAGTCAGCTCTCTGTGAGTGTGGTAGATGAGTCAGCTGTGTGTGAGTGTGTTAGATGAGTCAGCTCTCTGTGAGTGTGTTAGATGAGTCAACTGTGTGTGAGTGTGTTAGATGAGTCAGTTCTGTTTGAGTGTGTTAGATGAGTCAGTTCTCTGTGAGTGTGTTAGATGAGTCAACTGTGTGTGAGTGTGTTAGATGAGTCAGCTATGTGTGAGTGTGTTAGATGAGTCAGCTCTCTGTGAGTGTGTTAGATGAGTCAGCTCTCTGTGAGTGTGTTAGTTGAGTCAGCTCTCTGTGTGTGGGTTAGATGAGTCAACTCTCTGTGAGTGTGTTAGATGAGTCCACTCTGTGAGTGTATTAGATGAGTCAGTTCTGTTTGAGTGTTTTAGATGAGTCAGCTTTCTGTGAGTGTGTTAGATGAGTCAGCTATGTGTGAGTGTGTTAGATGAGTCAGTTCTGTTTAAGTGTGTTAGATGAGTCAGCTCTCTGTGAGTGCGTTAGATGAGTCAGCTCTCTGTGAGTGTGTTAGATGAGTCAGCTGTGTATGAGTGTGTTAGACAAGTCAGCTCTGTGAGTGTGTTAGATGAGTCAGCTCTGTGTGAGTGTGTTAGATGAGTCAGCTGTGTATGAGTGTGTTAGATGAGTCAGCTGTGTGTGAGTGTGTTAGATGAGTCAGCTGTGTGTGAGTGTGTTAGATGAGTCAGCTGTGTGTGAGTGTGTTAGATGAGTCAGCTGTGTGTGAGTGTGTTAGATGAGTCAGCTGTGTGTGAGTGTGTTAGATGAGTCAGCTGTGTGTGAGTGTGTTAGATGTGTCAGCTGTGTGTGAGTGTGTTAGATGAGTCAGCTGTGTATGAGTGTGTTAGACAAGTCAGCTCTCTGTGAGTGTGTTAGATGAGTCAGCTCTCTGTGAGTGTGTTAGATGAGTCAGCTGTGTATGAGTGTGTTAGACAAGTCAGCTCTGTGAGTGTGTTAGATGAGTCAGCTCTGTGTGAGTGTGTTTGATGAGTCAGCTCTCTGTGAGTGTGTTAGATGAGTCAGCTCTGTGTGAGTGTGTTTGATGAGTCAGCTCTCTGTGAGTGTGTTAGATGAGTCAGCTGTGTGTGAGTGTGTTAGATGAGTCAGCTGTGTGTGAGTGTGTTAGATGAGTCAGCTGTGTGTGAGTGTGTTAGATGAGTCAGCTGTGTGTGAGTGTGTTAGATGAGTCAGCTGTGTGTGAGTGTGTTAGATGAGTCAGCTGTGTGTGAGTGTGTTAGATGAGTCAGCTGTGTGTGAGTGTGTTAGATGAGTCAGCTCTCTGTGTGTGAGTGTGTTAGTTGAGTCAGCTCTCTGTGAGTGTGTTAGATGAGTCAGCTCTCTGTGAGTGTGTTAGATGAGTCAGCTCTCTGTGAGTGTGTTAGATGAGTCAGCTCTCTGTGAGTGTGTTAGATGAGTCAGCTCTCTGTGAGTGTGTTAGATGAGTCAACTCTGTGTGCACTGAAGCTGTCTGCTCCGCTATGTGGTGGCCGGATGTGGCTGATGAAGCTGTCCGCTCCGCTACGTGGTGGCCGGATGTGGCTGATGAAGCTGTCCGCTCCGTTATGTGGAGGCCGGATGTACTAGCGACATTTCCTAAAAGGTTCAACAAGTGAAGATCAAATTAAGACACAGAAGCTGACTGACTGACTAATCGACCGATCGTTCCTGTAGGTCTTTCTACCCTTCACCAGGAGGTCAAGGGTCACGCAGGCGCCTTCCACAACAACCTGCTCTATCTCCAGGAAATCTTTGGTCACGTCGCGGCGGGTTTCGAACCCGTGTGTGTGTGTCCCTCCCAGACGCCTAAAGCGCCCCATTAGTCACGAAATTCTCGAAATAGTTTCGGATTAATATATTTCGTAATTATTTTTTTTGTATATTCTTCTATGATGTTATGGGAGTGATTCTCTTCCATCTCTCTCCCAGTGAGGGAGAGTGAGTGGGAGGGTATTGGGGAAGGAGAGGTTTAGAAGGTACTGGAGAGAGTGTCGGAAGTGATTGGGCCAATATTGACCAGGTAACAGGTAGCGTTGAAGGGGCCACTTAGCAGTGTGGTGTGTCTATACGTCCCAAAACGGAACTTCTCATGCTCCTGAAGCCATTGTTACTGCTACTGGTGAGAACGTGGCCCCAAATGTTACCGCAATGTTGGTTTTTATTAACCCGATCATATGTAAATATAATTGGAAATGAAATACAATATATAAATGCATTTAAAAAAATCAATTAAAATGTAGTTTTGTTAATGTTGTTATTTCTTAATTTTTTTTATATGATTGGCCTGATATATATATGTATATATATATATATATATATATATATATATATATATATATATATATATATATATATATATATATATATATATATACATATATATATATATATATATATATATATATATATATATATATATATATATATATATATATATGCGTAGCATGTTGAGCAGTGTCTTCTATGTTGGCATCTTCACGTTCTGGTCTTGTCCTTACTCTCATGGTGGGTAGAGTAAATAGTTCCGTAATTTGGGTATTCATGGTAGGTTGTTCTATTCTTATGTGGATTGCTTCTAGAATTTGTAATTTTCTTACATCTTGGGTTTTGTCTATTATACAGGTGTTTTTATTCAGCATTTCTCTTGTTAGGGTGATGTCATAGGCTGGTCTCATGTGATTCCTGGAGGCACCGGATTGAAGATGGCATGTCAAACGCCTCGTCAGCTTGGTCGACGTCATACCTATGTACTTACATTGAAGGTTACATCCTTCGTGGGGGCAAGTGTACATGTATACAACGCTTGACTGCTGTAGAGGGTTCTCCGTCGGCTTCGGGCTGTTTTTGATAAGGAGTTCGGAAGTCTTCTTGGTTTTGTAGAATATTATCAGGTTTATGTTTTGGTTAAGAGTAATGCTTTTTACTCCTTTACGGATTATTTCTTTCATTATTCTTTCCTCTTTTATATGTTCACTGTGCATGGTTGATTTGTAATATAATTTTATTGGGGGTGTTGTGGTTTCTGTTCTAGGTTCTGAATTATACCAACGGTTCAAGTGTCTTCTTATAGCAGCGTTTATTTCCGCGTTGCTATATCCGTTGTTCACCAATACTTGAGTTACTCTTTCAAACTCTTTACTCACGTTTCTCCATTCAGAGCAGTGGGTAAGCGCTCGACGAATATAAGCATTGAGAACACTGGCTTTGTATCTTTGGGGGCACTCACTTCTACCGTTCAGGCATAATCCTATGTTGGTGGGCTTGGTATATACGTTGGTGCTTAAAGAGGTTCCTGTTTTTGTTATTAGTACATCCAGGAATGGCAGACTGTTATTTTCACTATTTTCATGTGTAAATAGGAGTACTGACTCCTATTTACTGACGCTTTTTAGTTCAATTAGTCTTTAATTGTTCATCTGTCTTTTAAAGTCTTTAGTTCATCTGAGTCTTTTACTATGACGAATATGTCATCTACATAACGGCAGTATACCATTGGTTTTTGCCTACTACTAAAGACTATCTTCGATGGTTTCCATGTAAAAATTAGCGAATAACACTTCTAAGATTATTTGAAGTAGGCCATTGCTACTCCGTCTATTTGTAGATACATGTCTCCTTGTGGACTGATGAAAGGGGCTTCCTTTGTATATGGTTCGAGAAGACTCTTCAAGTGTGGCTCAGGTATGTCTAATTTGGGCAACCCGCTCTCGCACAAGACAGTACATATATGACTTATTGCTTATAGTCAATATTTGGTATAGTAATAAGTACATATATGGTATATTCCAATTTTGTTTTATTATTTTTTATAAAACTGTAATATCAATATAGGTATAGGTTAAGTACTGATTGTAATTAAGAAGCAATAAGATGCTTATCTTAACATACTAAGAAGGTTAGGTTAGGTCGGTGTTTTCTATTCAAATTTTCAACGTAAACTCAAATATTCACAATAAATTAGTATGTCACATATGAACTTATTAATAAGCCAATATTGACTATAAGCAAGTGTGAGAACGGGTTGAATTTGGGGGTACTCTCGTCTCTGTATATTCTGTCCAGTATCACACTGGTATTGGTACAAGTGTGATACTGGTACTGGTACCAGTGTGATACTGGTACTGGTACCAGTGTGATACTGCTACTGGTACCAGTGTGATACTGGTATTGGTACCAGTGTGATACTGGTACTGGTACCAGTGTGATACTGCTACTGGTACCAGTGTGATACTGGTATTGGTACCAGTGTGATACTGGTATTGGTACCAGTGTGATACTGGTACTGGTACCAGTGTGATACTGGTACTGGTACCAGTGTGATACTGGTATTGGTACCAGTGTGATACTGGTACTGGTACCAGTGTGATACTGGTACTGGTACCAGTGTGATACTGGTATTGGTACCAGTGTGATACTGGTACTGGTACCAGTGTGATACTGGTATTGGTACCAGTGTGATACTGGTATTGGTACCAGTGTGATACTGGTACTGGTACCAGTGTGATACTTGTATTGGTACCAGTGTGATACTGGTACTGGTACCAGTGTGATACTGGTACTGGTACCAGTGTGATACTGGTACTGGTACCAGTGTGATACTTGTATTGGTACCAGTGTGATACTGGTACTGGTACCAGTGTGATACTGGTACTGGTACCAGTGTGATACTTGTATTGGTACCAGTGTGATACTGGTACTGGTACCAGTGTGATACTGGTACTGGTACCAGTGTGATACTGGTACTGCCCAGTACCAGTAAAGTGATCAAACTTTGCAGTACAGCAGTGTATATCAAACTAAAATTGCAGACATGTAATAATAAATTTAAGTTGTGATATATATAGTTAAAACACTATGCAGTTGTGGGGACGTTGACCTCTCCAGCCCGGAGAGAGCTAGGGAGCCGGTCAGCCGAGCGGACAGCACGCTGGACTTGTGATCCTCTGGTCCTGGGTTCGATCCCAGGCGTCGGCGAGAAACACTGGGCAGTGTTTCTTTCACCCTATGCCCCTGTTACCTAGCAGTAAAATAGGTACCTGGGTGTTAGTCAGTTGTCACGGGCTGCTTCCTGGGGGTGGAGGCCTGGTCGAGGACCGGGCCGCGGGGACACTAAAAAGCCCCGAAATCATCTCAAGATAACCTCAAGATAAGACCGAGTCAATGTTTGCTTATGTTGTGAGAACAACCCGTCCTCTTAAAAATAGCGCCACTTTTGGCTGGTATGCGCGGCGCTATGGTCAAATTTGGACGTAATTTTCAATGAAATCGACTCACAAAAGTGACGTACTGTTCCGTTTTCTGTTTGAGTCGTCCGGCTTACTCTGCCAGCTTAGAAGAGGAAACTTTTCATTAACGTTTTTCAAAACGTTTTGAAACTTTATGAGAATTTCCTGCCCACCTAACCTATCAGAGGACCCTTAACTTACTGTTGTTGAAAAAAAAAATCCCAAATTTATTTTCAATTTATTTTCATTTTCAAATTACGTCCATATTCGGCCATACGGGTAAACGGCCAAAAGCGACGTTCTTTTTAAGAGAACAAGTTTGTTCACACGCATTCAATCGTTACCTTCTTGAGGTTATCTTGAGATGATTTCGGGGCTTTTAGTGTCCCCGCGGCCCGGTCCTCGACCAGACCTCCACCCGAAGGAAGCAGCCCGTGACAGCTGACTAACACCCAGGTACCTATTTTACTGCTAGGTAACAGGGGCATAGGGTAAAAGAAACTCTGCCCAATGTTTCTCGCCGGCGCCTGGGATCGAACCCAGGACCACAGGATCACAAGTCCAGCGTGCTGTCCGCTCGGCCGACCGGCTCCCCAACGTTAAGAAACTGTCGTGCTAAAGTGCCCCCTTATCCTAACCTGCCAGAGGACCCAAAACAGAAAACGGGACAGTCGGGTGATTTGATAATGATCCAAGACGGACCGAAACGTCGTCCGATCTCACACTTCTGATGAGTACTTTGCTCATCATATCTTCAGCCACGTTATTGTGACTCATCGTCTGCATTCAAGTTTAAGTAAAAATTTCTGCAAAACCTTTTGGAATAGCCCCCCCTCCCCCCCCAACCCCCCCCCCCCTCCCCCCCCCCCTCCCCCCCCCCTCCCCTCTCCCCCCCCAATAAAAAAAAAAAAATATTGGGTCTTAAGTAAACTGGTTTTTTTTTTGGTTTGTGCGATATACGACAGTAATTAATATCAGCTGAATTGTGTTGTTAGAGCAGAGTTTAACTTCCGTCAAACTCTGTAGAGCAATGATGTTAATAGAGCAATGACAGGCTCTGTAGAGTTAATGAGTCTCCCGTGATTGATAGGCCTAAATATCAACAGTGAACCAAACAGTCTCACAGACTAACAGACTCACAGACTCACAGACTCACAGACTAACAGACTCACAGACTCACAGACTCACAGACTTACAGACTAACACACTCACAGACTAACAGACTAACAGACTTACAGACTTACAGACTAACACACTCACAGACTAACAGACTCACGGACTAACAGACTCACAGACTAACAGACTCACAGACTAACAGACTCACAGACTAACAGACTCACAGACTAACAGACTCACAGACTAACAGACTCACAGACTAACAGACTCACACACTCACACACTCACAGACTCACAGACTAACACACTCACAGACTAACACACTCACAGACTAACAGACTCACAGACTCACAGACTAACAGACTAACAGACTCACAGACTCACAGACTCACAGACTCACAGACTAACAGACTAACACACTCACACACTCACAGACTAACAGACTCACAGACTAACAGACTCACAGACTCACAGACTCACAGACTTACAGACTAACACACTCACAGACTAACAGACTAACAGACTAACAGACTAACAGACTAACAGACTCACAGACTAACAGACTCACAGACTAACAGACTCACACACTCACAGACTAACAGACTCACAGACTAACAGACTCACAGACTCACAGACTAACACACTCACAGACTAACACACTCACAGACTAACACACTCACAGACTAACAGACTCACACACTCACACACTCACACACTCACAGACTAACAGACTCACACACTCACAGACTAACAGACTCACAGACTAACAGACTCACAGACTCACAGACTTACAGACTAACACACTCACAGACTAACACACTCACACACTCACACACTCACACACTCACAGACTAACAGACTAACACACTCACAGACTAACAGACTCACACACTCACAGACTAACAGACTCACAGACTAACAGACTCACAGACTCACACACTCACAGACTCACAGACTCACACACTCACAGACTAACAGACTCACAGACTAACAGACTCACAGACTAACAGACTCACAGACTAACAGACTCACAGACTAACAGACTCACAGACTAACAGACTCACAGACTAACAGACTAACACACTCACAGACTCACAGACTAACAGACTCACAGACTAACAGACTCACACACTCACACACTCACACACTCACACACTCACAGACTAACAGACTCACAGACTAACAGACTCACACACTCACAAACTAACAGACTCACAGACTAACAGACTCACAGACTCACACACTCACAGACTCACAGACTAACAGACTCACAGACTCACACACTCACACACTCACAGACTCACAGACTCACAGACTAACACACTCACAGACTCACACACTCACAGACTAACACACTCACAGACTCACAGACTCACAGACTAACACACTCACACACACACTCACAGACTAACACACTCACAGACTAACACACTCACAGACTAACACACTCACAGACTAACACACTCACAGACTAACAGACTCACAGACTAACACACTCACAGACTAACACACTCACAGATTAACACACTCACAGACTAACACACTCACAGACTAACACACTCACAGACTAACACACTCACAGACTAACACACTCACAGACTAACACACTCACAGACTAACACACTCACACACACACTCACAGACTAACACACTCACAGACTAACACACTCACACACTCACAGATTAACACACTCACAGACTAACACACTCACAGACTAACACACTCACAGACTAACACACTCACAGACTAACAGACTCACAGACTAACACACTCACAGACTAACACACTCACAGATTAACACACTCACAGACTAACACACTCACAGACTAACACACTCACAGACTAACACACTCAAACACTCACAGCTCACAGACTCACAGACTCACACACTCACAGACTCACACACTCACACACACACTCACAGACTAACACACTCACAGACTAACACACTCACACACACACTCACAGACTAACACACTCACACACACACTCACAGACTAACACACTCACAGACTAACACACTCACAGACTAACACACTCACACACACACTCACAGACTAACACACTCACAGACTAACACACTCACACACACACTCACAGACTAACACACACTCACACACAGACTAACACACTCACACACTCACACACTCACAGACTAACACACTCACAGACTAACACACTCACACACTCACAGACTAACACACTCACACACTCACAGACTAACACACTCACAGACTAACACACTCACAGACTAACACACACTCACACACAGACTCACACACTCACACACTCACAAACTCACACACTCACAGATTAACACACTCACAGACTAACACACTCACAGACTAACACACTCACACACTCACAAACTCACACACTCACAGACTAACACACACACACACACACACACTCACAGACTAACACACTCACAGACTAACACACACTCACACACAGACTCACACACTCACACACTCACAAACTCACACACTCACAGATTAACACACTCACAGACTAACACACTCACAGACTAACACACTCACACACTCACAAACTCACACACTCACAGACTAACACACACACACACACACACACTCACAGACTAACACACTCACAGACTAACACACACTCACACACAGACTCACACACTCACACACAGACTCACACACTCACACACTCACACACTCACACACTCACACACTCACACACTCACACACACACACACTCACAGACTAACACTCACTCACACACTCACACACTCACACACACACTCACTCACACACTCACACACTCACACACTCACACACACACACACTCACAGACTAACACACACACACACTCACACACTCACACACTCACACAGGAACAAACATAATTGCAAAAACACTTGAAATATATATTGCAATGCTTGAATTACTATTTTTTTTCCAGGTATCAAAATCGACTTTCAAAATACAATTTCTTTAGCCCAAAAAATCTTGATTCGTATTTGTAATACAAAAACATGTTTTTAAATTGTAATTTCGGCTCAGATCTCCATAACAATTTTTATTTTATTTTGGGGATTTAGATATAAAAAAAGTCTATAACTTCCTGAACCTTTCTTCTAGTATAGTTATATACTCTAAATTGGTGCTTAGGCGTTCAGTTTCTAGGAACACTTAAGTAATTAATCTTAATAAATTTATTTATCAATTAACATAAAAAGGGCATTCCAGGAAAGCGTCTTAAATACTAATTACATTAAATTCTCCCATTCCATCCCATTATCTATAAAATCATCTATATACAAAATTATATATATATATATATATATATATATATATATATATATATATATATAAAATTATCTATAAAAAATTATATATAAAATTATATATAAAATCCCATTATCGTGAAATATCAAAGATAAAATCCACAGGATTCGTGATAAGGGTTCGAATCTATACCCTGGGCGTTCGCCTCAGGGATCCTCGTGGATTCAGTAGTCCTCCAGGTTGCAATTCTTTTGACCATGTCGTGGCGGAGTGGTTTAAAGCGTGCGTCGGGGAATACCCAGGACATAGGTTCGAATCTCCATCACGGCTCGTGAGGATTTTCTTATATTGGATCAACTGGAACAAGATAGAGGTATACGGGCAATTGAAACATAGATAAAGACACTTCGTGTATGTTTTGAGATGTGGAACAACTGAGACTGTGTCATAACTGTGTCATAGTTGTGTCATAACTGTGTCATAACTGTGTCATAACTGTGTCATAGCTGTGTCATAACTGTGTCGTAACTGTGTCATAACTGTGTCATAACTGTGTCATAACTGTGTCATAACTGTGTCATAGCTGTGTAATAACTGTGTCATAACTGTGTCATAACAGTGTCATAACTGTGTCATAACTGTGTCATAGCTGTGTCATAACTGTGTCATAGCTGTGTCATAGCTGTGTCATAACTGTGTCATAACTGTGTCATAGCTGTGTCATAGCTGTGTCATAACTGTGCCATAACTGTGTCATAACAGTGTCATAACTGTGTCATAACTGTGTCATAACTGTGTCATAACTGTGTCATAGCTGTGTCATAACTGTGTCATAACTGTGTCATAGCTGTGTAATAACTGTGTCATAACTGTGTCATAACAGTGTCATAACTGTGTCATAACTGTGTCATAACTGTGTCATAACTGTGTCATAGCTGTGTCATAACTGTGTCATAGATGTGTCATAGATGTGTCATAGATGTGTCATAACTGTGTCATAACAGTGTCATAACTGTGTCATAACTGTGTCATAACTGTGTCATAACTGTGTCATAGCTGTGTCATACCTGTGTCATAACTGTGTCATAACTGTGTCATAACTGTGTCATAACTGTGTCATAGCTGTGTCATAACTGTGTCATAACTGTGTCATAGCTGTGTAATAACTGTGTCATAACTGTGTCATAACAGTGTCATAACTGTGTCATAACTGTGTCATAGCTGTGTCATAACTGTGTCATAACTGTGTCATAGCTGTGTCATAACTGTGTCATAACTGTGTCATAGATGTGTCATAGATGTGTCATAACTGTGCCATAACTGTGTCATAACAGTGTCATAACTGTGTCATAGCTGTGTCATACCTGTGTCATAACTGTGTCATAACTGTGTCATAGCTGTGTCATAACTGTGTCATAACTGTGTCATAGCTGTGTCATAACTGTGTCATAACTGTGTCATAGCTGTGTCACAACTGTGTCATAGCTGTGTCATAACTGTGTCATAACTGTGTCATAGCTGTGTCATAACTGTGTCATAACTGTCATAGCTGTGTAATAACTGTGTCATAACTGTGTCATAACAGTGTCATAACTGTGTCATAACTGTGTCATAGTTGAGTCATAACTGTGTCATAAATGTGTCATAGCTGTGTCATAACTGTGTCATAACTGTGTCATAGCTGTGTCATAGCTGTGTCATAACTGTGCCATAACTGTGTCATAACAGTGTCATAACTGTGTCATAACTGTGGCATAACTGTGTCATAACTGTGTCATAGCTGTGTCATAACTGTGTCATAACTGTCATAGCTGTGTCATAACTGTGTCATAACTGTGTCATAGCTGTGTAATAACTGTGTCATAACTGTGTCATAACTGTGTCATAGCTGTGTCATAGCTGTGTCATAACTGTGCCATAACTGTGTCATAACAGTGTCATAACTGTGTCATAACTGTGTCATAACTGTGTCATAACTGTGTCATAGCTGTGTCATAACTGTGTCATAACTGTGTCATAGCTGTGTCATAACTGTGTCATAACTGTGTCATAACTGTGTCATAACTGTGTCATAACTGTGTCATAGCTGTGTCATAACTGTGTCATAACTGTGTCATAGCTGTGTAATAACTGTGTCATAACTGTGTCATAACAGTGTCATAACTGTGTCATAACTGTGTCATAACTGTGTCATAACTGTGTCATAGCTGTGTCATAACTGTGTCATAGATGTGTCATAGATGTGTCATAGATGTGTCATAACTGTGTCATAACAGTGTCATAACTGTGTCATAACTGTGTCATAACTGTGTCATAACTGTGTCATAGCTGTGTCATACCTGTGTCATAACTGTGTCATAACTGTGTCATAACTGTGTCATAACTGTGTCATAGCTGTGTCATAACTGTGTCATAACTGTGTCATAGCTGTGTAATAACTGTGTCATAACTGTGTCATAACAGTGTCATAACTGTGTCATAACTGTGTCATAGCTGTGTCATAACTGTGTCATAACTGTGTCATAGCTGTGTCATAACTGTGTCATAACTGTGTCATAGATGTGTCATAGATGTGTCATAACTGTGCCATAACTGTGTCATAACAGTGTCATAACTGTGTCATAGCTGTGTCATACCTGTGTCATAACTGTGTCATAACTGTGTCATAGCTGTGTCATAACTGTGTCATAACTGTGTCATAGCTGTGTCATAACTGTGTCATAACTGTGTCATAGCTGTGTCACAACTGTGTCATAGCTGTGTCATAACTGTGTCATAACTGTGTCATAGCTGTGTCATAACTGTGTCATAACTGTCATAGCTGTGTAATAACTGTGTCATAACTGTGTCATAACAGTGTCATAACTGTGTCATAACTGTGTCATAGTTGAGTCATAACTGTGTCATAAATGTGTCATAGCTGTGTCATAACTGTGTCATAACTGTGTCATAGCTGTGTCATAGCTGTGTCATAACTGTGCCATAACTGTGTCATAACAGTGTCATAACTGTGTCATAACTGTGGCATAACTGTGTCATAACTGTGTCATAGCTGTGTCATAACTGTGTCATAACTGTCATAGCTGTGTCATAACTGTGTCATAACTGTGTCATAGCTGTGTAATAACTGTGTCATAACTGTGTCATAACTGTGTCATAGCTGTGTCATAGCTGTGTCATAACTGTGCCATAACTGTGTCATAACAGTGTCATAACTGTGTCATAACTGTGTCATAACTGTGTCATAACTGTGTCATAGCTGTGTCATAACTGTGTCATAACTGTGTCATAGCTGTGTCATAACTGTGTCATAACTGTGTCATAACTGTGTCATAGCTGTGTCATAACTGTGTCATAACTGTGTCATAGCTGTGTCATAACTGTGTCATAGCTGTGTCATAACTGTGTCATAACTGTGTCATAGCTGTGTCATAACTGTGCCATAACTGTGTCATAACAGTGTCATAACTGTGTCATAACTGTGGCATAACTGTGTCATAACTGTGTCATAGCTGTGTCATAACTGTGTCATAACTGTCATAGCTGTGTCATAACTGTGTCATAACTGTGTCATAGCTGTGTAATAACTGTGTCATAACTGTGTCATAACTGTGTCATAGCTGTGTCATAGCTGTGTCATAACTGTGCCATAACTGTGTCATAACAGTGTCATAACTGTGTCATAACTGTGTCATAACTGTGTCATAACTGTGTCATAGCTGTGTCATAACTGTGTCATAACTGTGTCATAGCTGTGTCATAACTGTGTCATAACTGTGTCATAACTGTGTCATAACTGTGTCATAGCTGTGTCATAACTGTGTCATAACTGTGTCATAGCTGTGTAATAACTGTGTCATAACTGTGTCATAACAGTGTCATAACTGTGTCATAACTGTGTCATAACTGTGTCATAACTGTGTCATAACTGTGTCATAGCTGTGTCATGACTGTGTCATAGCTGTGTCATAACTGTGTCATAGCTGTGTCATAACTGTGCCATAACTGTGTCATAGCTGTGTCATAACTGTGTCATAGCTGTGTCATAGCTGTGTCATAACTGTGCCATAACTGTGTCATAACTGTGTCATAACTGTGTCATAGCTGTGTCATAACTGTGTCATAACTGTGTCATAGCTGTGTCATAGCTGTGTCATAGCTGTGCCATAACTGTGTCATAACTGTGTCATAATTGTGTCATAACTGTGTCATAACTGTGTCATAACTGTGTCATAGCTGTGTCATAACTGTGTCATAACTGTGCCATAGCTGTGCCATAACTGTGTCATAATTGTGTCATAACTGTGCCATAACTGTGTCATAACTGTGCCATAACTGTGTCATAATTGTATCATAACTGTGTCATAACTGTGTCATAACTGTGTCATACACTGTACTATACACTGTACCATACACTGTACCATAACGGTGCACCACATCACCCCCCACACAGTGTACCCAAGTACCCCCAAGAGCCTCACAACTCACAACTCACAACACCTCATAACTATTGATTCTCTCATTAAAAAAAAAAAAAAAAACAGAAATTCTAACCAGCAAAATAAGAAATAGTGTTTCAAGAAAATGAAAAGAAGGAAAATAAAATAAAAAATAAATATATGTATACTACATATATATTTCTATATTAAGGCAGATATAGATAACATAGACGAGTTATATATATGAGAAAGTATAGCTTGAGACATATATGTTATAAAATTGTCAAAGTGCACATGTAAAAATATAAGGAAGATATGAATTTTGAAATATAAGGTAGATATGAATGTGAAAATATAAGGAAGACATGCGTTTGAAAATACAATACAATACAAGACATGCGTTTTATAATACAATACTGGGCCTGAAAGCGGTGTTGTATGAGAGGCAGGTGTGAAATACAGCACATTACCGGCTGGGACAAAATGTTCCCATTATATTTACATGCCCAAAACTTCTCTGCCACGGTAACCTAAACAGAATTTTCAAAGATATATAAAAATTCTTTTCCGGTAGCTAAACTGGAAGGATATTTTTTTTTGTGTGTGTTTTCCACTTCCTCATGCATATGTAAGCGGTCGTGTGTGGGTGCATTGTGTGTGTACTCACCTATTTGTGCTTGCAGGATCGAGCATTGACTCTTGGATCCCGCCTTTCCAGCTATCGGTTGTTTACAGCAATGACTCCTGTCCCATTTCCCTATCATACCTAGTTTTCAAAGTATGAATAGTATTTGCTTCCACAACCTGTTCCCCAAGTGCATTCCATTTTTCCACTACTCTCACGCTAAAAGAAAACTTCCTAACATCTCTGTGACTCATCTGAGTTTCCAGTTTCCACCCATGTCCCCTCGTTCTGTTATTATTACGTGTGAACATTTCATCTATTTCCACTTTGTCAATTCCCCTGAGTATTTTATATGTCCCTATCATATCTCCTCTCTCCCTTCTTTTCTCTAGTGTCGTAAGGTTCAGTTCCTTCAGCCGCTCTTCATATCCCATCCCTCGTAACTCTGGGACAAGCCTCGTCGCAAACCTCTGAACCTTCTCCAGTTTCTTTGTGTTTCTTCAGGTGGGGACTCCATGATGGCGCGGCATACTCTAAGACTGGTCTCACGTAGGCAGTGTAAAGCGCCCTAAAAGCCTCCTCACTTAGGTTTCTGAATGAAGTTCTAATTTTCGCCAGTGTAGAGTACGCTGCTGTCGTTATCCTATTTATATGTGCCTCAGGAGATAGATTAGGTGTCACATCCACTCCCAGGTCTCT
>NC_091155.1:15120054-15155460 GCF_040958095.1 Procambarus clarkii
GATGGGTGGTGGCGGCGGCGGCGGTGGTGGTGGGTGGTGGTGGCGGCGGCGGTGGTGGTGGGTGGTGGTGGCGGCGGCGGTGGTGATGGGTGGTGGCGGCGGTGGTGGTGGCGGCGGCGGCTGGTGGTGGTGGGTGGTGGTGGTGGGTGGTGGTGGTGGGTGGTGGCGGCGGGTGGCGGTGGTGGGTGGCGGGTGGCGGCTGGTGGTGGGTGGTGGCGGCGGGTGGTGAGTGGCGGTGGTGGGTGGCGGTGGCGGGTGGTGGTGGGTGGCGGTGGCTGGTGGCGGGTGGCGGTGGCTGGTGGCGGGTGGCGGCTGGTGGTGGGTGGTGGCGGCTGGTGGTGGGTGGTGGCGGGTGGCGGGTGGCGGTGGTGGGTGGCGGTGGCGGGTGGCGGCTGGTGGTGGGTGGTGGCGGGTGGCGGCTGGTGGTGGGTGGTGGCGGGTGGCGGCTGGCGGCTGGTGGTGGGTGGTGGCGGGTGGCGGCTGGTGGTGGGTGGCGGCGGGTGGCGGCTGGTGGTGGGTGGCGGCGGGTGGTGGGTGGCGGCGGGTGGCGGCGGGTGGCGGCTGGTGGTGGGTGGCGGCTGGCGGCTGGTGGTGGGTGGTGGCGGGTGGCGGCTGGTGGTGGGTGGTGGCGGCGGGTGGTGAGTGGCGGTGGTGGGTGGCGGTGGCTGGTGGCGGGTGGCGGCTGGTGGTGGGTGGTGGCGGGTGGCGGCTGGTGGTGGGTGGTGGCGGGTGGCGGCGGGTGGCGGCTGGTGGTGGGTGGTGGCAGGTGGCGGCTGGTGGTGGGTGGCGGCGGGTGGCGGCTGGTGGTGGGTGGCGGGTGGCGGCGGGTGGCGGCGGGTGGCGGCTGGTGGTGGGTGGTGGCGGGTGGTGGCGGGTGGCGGCTGGTGGTGGGCGGCGGGTGGCGGCGGGTGGCGGCCAGCTGGGACACACCCTTCTCCACTGTAGGTCTGAGTACAACTAACCATATGTCTCTCTCACCCACCAGAACAGTGTTGCCAGCTTGCGCTCTCAAAATGTTTCCTTCAAAGATTGTATATTATCTTTGAACAACAAGTTTGATTATCAAGGAAATAATGCATATATTATTGTCACATTAATACTGTGCAATATCTTATTACATTCCTGCTAAATAATTATAATTTGAAACAGGACAAAAAATCCCACATATATATAAAAACCAACATTAGAGATCACGAGGCCTAGGCCTCGCCTGTGACCACACATCCTGCCTCCCTGGCCTGCTACACTCACACACCTCACACTCTTAACTCACTCATAATCACTCTCACTCTCTTACTCTGTCACTCTTACTCTGTCACTCTTACTCTCTGTCACTCTTACTCTCTGTCACTCTTACTCTCTGTCACTCTTACTCTCTGTCACTCTTACACTCTGTCACTCCTACTCTCTGTCACTCTTACTCTGTCACTCTTACTCTCTGTCACTCTTACTCTCTGTCACTCTTACTCTCTGTCACTCTTACTCTGTCACTCTTACTCTGTCACTCTTACTCTCTGTCACTCTTACTCTCTGTCACTCTTACTCTGTCACTCTTACTCTCTGTCACTCTTACTCTCTGTCACTCTTACTCTGTCACTCTTACTCTGTCACTCTTACTCTCTGTCACTCTTACTCTGTCACTCTTACTCTCTGTCACTCTTACTCTCTGTCACTCTTACTCTGTCACTCTTACACTCTGTCACTCTTACTCTGTCACTCTTACTCTCTGTCACTCTTACTCTCTGTCACTCTTACTCTGTCACTCTTACTCTCTGTCACTCTTACTCTCTGTCACTCTTACTCTGTCACTCTTACTCTGTCACTCTTACTCTCTGTCACTCTTACTCTCTGTCACTCTTACTCTGTCACTCTTACTCTCTGTCACTCTTACTCTCTGTCACTCTTACTCTGTCACTCTTACTCTCTGTCACTCTTACTCTGTCACTCTTACTCTGTCACTCTTACTCTCTGTCACTCTTACTCTCTGTCACTCTTACTCTCTGTCACTCTTACTCTGTCACTCTTACTCTCTGTCACTCTTACTCTCTGTCACTCTTACTCTCTGTCACTCTTACTCTCTGTCACTCTTACTCTGTCATTCTTACTCACTCTCAGTCACCCTTACCCATTCATACTCACTCTCTCACTCTTACTCTCATACTCTTACTCTCAATTACTCTTACTCTCAATCACTCTTACTCCCAATCACTCCTACTCCCAATCACTCCTACTCTCAATCACTCCTACTCTCATTCTTACTCTTACTCTTACTCCCAATCACTCTTACTCTCAATCACTCTTATTCTCATTCTTACTCTCACTCTTACTCTTACTCCCAATCACTCTTACTCCCAATCACTCTTACTCTCAATCACTCTTACTCTCAATCACTCTTACTCTCAATCACTCTTACTCTCATTCTTACTCTTACTCACTCTTACTCTCAATCACTCTTATTCTCATTCTTACTCCTACTCTCACTCTAACTCCTACTCCCAATCACTCTTACTCCCAATCACTCTTACTCTCAATCACTCTTACTCCCAATCACTCTTACTCTCAATCACTCTTACTCTCAATCACTCTTACTCTCAATCACTCTTACTCTCAATCACTCTTACTCTCACTAACTCTCAATCACTCTTACTCTCACTCTAACTCTCAATCACTCTTACTCTCATACTCACCCTTACTCTCAATCACTTTACTCTCACTCTTACTCATTCTGTCACTCTTACTCTCACTCTTACTCACTCTGTCACTCTTACTAACTCTCAGTCACTCTTACTTATACTCACTCTTACTCACACTTACACACTCTCTGGCACTCTCACTCACCTTCATTCACTCTTACTCACTCTTACCCACTCTCGCTCACTCTTACTCACTCTAGTTAATAAGAACACGCCAATATAAGACAACAAAACGTTTTCAGATTCGTTCTCACCACTTTCCAGCAACTTTTAAAATTTATATAAATTATCTTAGGGAATAATACATAAATTATATATTTAAACATGATATTAGTGTTTAGTGGAATGCATAAGGAGTCAAATTGTGTTAAAAAGAGCGATTTTTAGAAAATTTGGAAAACTACTTTTTTCTGTTCATATTATAACTAAATGGATTTTAAAGGTTTCACTCAGCCAATATATATCATTCACAATTTATTAATGAATTTTACAAAAAAACACCATAAATTTTATATTTAAACAAGTAAAAACTATTTGTTTTACATTTGGAAGAAAATAATTGTAGAAAAACAATTTATAATTAAACCTTTGTGTTTGGATTTTTTGAGTAAAAGTTTCTCAAAGGCTCTCCTGCACCATTCTCAATGCAAATCATTCCCACACCTATGGGAAGAGATAGGCGAACGTTGTGTAGATGATTTGTGTTTGCTGGGGGTAGTGTAGGGTAGCGGTAGTGTATGGTGGCAGTAGTGTATGGTGGCGGTAGTGTAGGGTGGCGGTTGTGAAGGGTGGCAGTAGTGTAGGGTGGCGGTAGTGTAGGGTGGCGGTTGTGAAGGGTGGCAGTAGTGTAGGGTGGCGTTAGTGTAGGGTGGCGGTAGTGTAGGGTGGCGGTTGTGAAAATTGGTAGTAGTGTAGGGTGGCGTTAGTGTAGGGTGGCAGTAGTGAAGAGTGGTGGTAGTGTAGGGTGGCGTTAATGTAGGGTGGCAGTAATGGAGGGTGGCGGTAGTGACAGGTGGCAGTAGTGAAGGGTGGTGGTAGTGGAGGGTGGCAGTATAGGAGGGTGGCAGTAGTGAAGGGTGGTGGTAGTGAAGGGTGGCAGTAGTGAAGGGTGGTGGTAGTGAAGCGTGACAGTAGGGGAGGGTGGCAGTAGTTACGGGTTGCAGTAGTGAAGGGTGGCAGTAGTGTAGGGAGGCGGTAGTGTAGGGTGGCGGTTGTAAAGGGTGGCAGTAGTGTAGGGTGGCAGTAGTGAAGGGTTGCGGTAATGTAGGGTGGCGGTAGGGGAGGTTGGCAGTAGTGAAGGGTGGCGGTAGTGAAGGGTGGTGGTAGTGGAGAGTGGTAGTAGTGTATGGTGGCAGTAGTGTATGGTGACGGTAGTGTAGGGTGGCAGTTGTGAAGGGTGGCAGTAGTGTAGGGTGGCGGTATTGTAGGGTGGTAGTAGTGAAGAGTGTTGGTAGTGTAGGGTGGCGTTAATGTAGGGTGGCGGTAATGGAGGGTGGCTGTAGTGACAGGTGGTGGTAGTGAAGGGTGGCGGTAGTGGAGGGTGGCGGTAGTGGAGGGTGGCAGTAGTGAAGGGTGGTGGTAGTGAAGGGTGGCAGTAGTGAAGGGTGGTGGTAGTGAAGTGTGGCAGTAGGGGAGGGTGGCAGTAGTTAAGGGTTGCAGTAGTGAAGGGTGGCATTAGTGAAGGGTTGCGGTACCGTAGGGTGGCGGTAGTGGAGGATGGTGGTAGTGGAGGGTGGCGGTAGTGTAAAGTGGTGGTAGTGAATGGTGGCGGTAGCGTAGGGTGGCGGTAGTGAAGGGTGGCGGTAGTGGAGGGTGGCAGTAGTGGAGGGTGGAAGTAGTGTAGAGTGGCGGTAGTGAAGGGTGGCGGTAGTGGAGGGTGGCAGTAGTGAAGGGTGGCGGTAGTGTAGGGTGGTGGTAGTGGAGAGTGGCAGTAGTGCATGGTGGCAGTAGTGTATGGTGGCGGTAGTGTAGGGTGGCGGTAGTGTAGGGTGGCAGTAGTGCAGGGTGGCAGTAGTGTAGGGTGGCAGTAGTGAAGAGTGGTGGTAGTGTAGGGTGGCGGTAATGTAGGGTGGCGGTAATGGAGGGTGGCTGTAGTGACAGGTGGCAGTAGTGAAGGGTGGCGGTAGTGCAGGGTGGCAGTAGTGCAGGGTGGCAGTAGTGAAGGGTGGCATTAGTGAAGGGTGGCGGTAGTGTAGGGTGGCGGTAGTGGAGGGTGGTGGTAGTGGAGAGTGGCGGTAGTGTAGAGTGGTGGTAGTGAATGGTGGCGGTAGTGAAGGGTGGCGGTAGTGGAGGGTGGCAGTAGTGGAGGGTGGAAGTAGTGTAGAGTGGCGGTAGTGATGGGTGGCGGTAGTGGAGGGTGACAGTAGTGAAGGGTGGCGGTAGTGTAGGGTGGCGGTTGTGAAGGGTGGCAGTAGTGTAGGGTGGCGGTAGTGTAGGGTGGCGGTTGTGAAGGGTGGCAGTAGTGTAGGGTGGCGTTAGTGTAGGGTGGCGGTAGTGTAGGGTGGCGGTTGTGAAAGTTGGTAGTAGTGTAGGGTGGCGTTAGTGTAGGGTGGCAGTAGTGAAGAGTGGTGGTAGTGTAGGGTGGCGTTAATGTAGGGTGGCGGTAATGGAGGGTGGCGGTAGTGACAGGTGGCAGTAGTGAAGGGTGGTGGTAGTGGAGGGTGGCAGTATAGGAGGGTGGCAGTAGTGAAGGGTGGTGGTAGTGAAGGGTGGCAGTAGTGAAGGGTGGTGGTAGTGAAGCGTGACAGTAGGGGAGGGTGGCAGTAGTTACGGGTTGCAGTAGAGAAGGGTGGCAGTAGTGTAGGGAGGCGGTAGTGTAGGGTGGCGGTTGTAAAGGGTGGCAGTAGTGTAGGGTGACAGTAGTGAAGGGTTGCGGTAGTGTAGGGTGGCGGTAGGGGAGGTTGGCAGTAGTGAAGGGTGGCGGTAGTGAAGGGTGGTGGTAGTGGAGAGTGGTAGTAGTGTATGGTGGCAGTAGGGGAGGGTGGCAGTAGTTAAGGGTTGCAGTAGTGAAGGGTGGCATTAGTGAAGGGTTGCGGTACCGTAGGGTGGCGGTAGTGGAGGATGGTGGTAGTGGAGGGTGGCGGTAGTGTAAAGTGGTGGTAGTGAATGGTGGCGGTAGCGTAGGGTGGCGGTAGTGAAGGGTGGCGGTAGTGGAGGGTGGCAGTAGTGGAGGGTGGAAGTAGTGTAGAGTGGCGGTAGTGAAGGGTGGCGGTAGTGGAGGGTGGCAGTAGTGATGGGTGGCGGTAGTGTAGGGTGGTGGTAGTGGAGAGTGGCAGTAGTGCATGGTGGCAGTAGTGTATGGTGGCGGTAGTGTAGGGTGGCGGTAGTGTAGGGTGGCAGTAGTGCAGGGTGGCAGTAGTGTAGGGTGGCAGTAGTGAAGGGTGGCGGTAGTGTAGGGTGGTGGTAGTGGAGAGTGGTAGTAGTGTATGGTGGCAGTAGTGTATGGTGGCGGTAGTGTAGGGTGGCGGTTGTGAAGGGTGGCAGCAGTTTAGGGTGACGTTAGTGTACGGTGGCAGTAGTGAAGAGTGGTGGTAGTGTAGGGTGGCGTTAATGTAGGGTGGCGGTAATGGAGGGTGGCTGTAGTGACAGGTGGCAGTAGTGAAGGGTGGCGGTAGTGCAGGGTGGCAGTAGTGTAGGGTGGCAGTAGTGAAGGGTGGCATTAGTGAAGGGTGGCGGTAGTGTAGGGTGGCGGTAGTGGAGGGTGGTGGTAGTGGAGGGTG
Source organism: Procambarus clarkii (assembly GCF_040958095.1). Lineage (NCBI taxonomy): Eukaryota > Metazoa > Arthropoda > Malacostraca > Decapoda > Cambaridae > Procambarus > Procambarus clarkii. Next base: position 15,126,467 of record NC_091155.1, read on the forward strand.
GCGGTAGTGTAGAGTGGTGGTAGTGAATGGTGGCGGTAGTGAAGGGTGGCGGTAGTGGAGGGTGGCAGTAGTGGAGGGTGGAAGTAGTGTAGAGTGGCGGTAGTGATGGGTGGCGGTAGTGGAGGGTGACAGTAGTGAAGGGTGGCGGTAGTGTAGGGTGGTGGTAGTGGAGAATGGCAGTAGTGTATGGTGGCAGTAGTGTATGGTGGTGGTAGTGTAGAGTGGCGGTAGTGTAAGGTGGCAGTACCCAGCAAACACAAATCATCTAGGAAACGTTCGCCTATCTCTTCCCATAGGTGTGGGAATGATTTGCATTGAGAATGGTGCAAGAGAGCCTTTGAGAAACTTTTAATCAAAAAATCCAAACACAAAGGTTTTATTTTAAATTGTTTTTCTACAACTATTTTGTTTCAAATGTAAAACAAATAGTTTTTACATGTTTAAATATAAAATTTATGGTGTTTTTTGTAAAATTCATTAATAAATTGTGAATGATATATATTGGCTTAGTGAAACCTTTAAAATCCATTTAGTTATAATATGATCAGAAAAAAGTAGTTTACCAAATTTTCTAAAAATCGCTCTTTTTAACACAATTTGACTCCTTATGCATTCCACTAAACACTATATCATGTTTAAATATATAATTTATGTATTATTCCCTAAAATAATTTATATAAATTATAAAAGTTGTTGGAAAGTGGTGTGAAAGAATCTGAAAACTTTTTGTTGTCTTATATATTGGCGTGTTCCTATTAACTATGTCTCAAGTGCACAGTTTATCAAACAAGAAGATTAACATTCGTCAACCCTTAAAATCTTATATGTTATCTTGCTGGTGCAAAACGGGTGAATCTTTAGGAACAGCTAGTATCTATATGACAAATGGTGTTTTCCCTAACTCAAACAATGTAGGGTTTATTATTCTACACATATTTCTAATGACTCTTAGATGTTTACATTCTCTGAAGTATAATTGTGAAGGCTGTGTCCATCACTCTCAACACAGATTCTTAAACTCCTCTCTGCAGGTTCAACTATATAATTAGTTTCCATTCTGAATCTCCATGGACATTTGTATCCAAAATGAAACCAATGTGGTTTCCTTCAGCAACTTCAGCCAGCACATTTGCTCATTCATTTCCACAGATTCCAACATGGTAGGGGATTTACAGAAATTTGGATATTCATATTGTTATATATTAAAAATATGAATGCAGTTCAATATGATAAGACAAATACATGAGTTTATGATAAATTCGTTTTTCTGTGATATACCATTGATATGCTCTTTTTTTCTTTAAACGGCAGACTAAACTAAGTCACGATCGAAAGTATATATTGCTTTTTAAGAATTAAGCTCCACCACTGATCGCCAATTAAGTGCTCACATCAACAGAGTTGATGTATAAATGGTCAACGCTCAACACAGTTAGTATAAATGGGGTTAAGTCAGAGTTGGAAAATGTTGTAGGTTGAGTACCTCAAAGCTCTGTCCTGGGACCTCTGTTGTTTATAATACTCAAATCAAATCAAATGTTTATTTAGGTAAGGTACATACATACAAGAGATTTTACAAAGAGTAATGAGTTTATAGATAGGGCTAGTACATACAATGCCTAAAGCCACTATTACGCAAAGTGTTTCGGGCATGAAAAACAAAGGGATGAGGTAGCTCAAGCTATTCTCACCCCATTCAGTACAACGTATTAATGCATACATAGACACACATCACAAATAAACATATTACCAAACATTCTGAGAGATAAACATATACATTTCCTCCTTCACAAGTAGTATGTTATCAGACGTACACACAAATACTTTTATGACCTAGGTATACTGTATAGACAATTTGCAAGACACCTGCAGATAATTCAACAAAATATTACAGTCTTGGTGCAAAATTCTTATATTTCACAAGAATATCATCAACTTTTCCGTTGTGACACATCCAGGCTATTTGTTCAGGAACAGTCCTTATCTCAGTGTTTCTATATACATTAATCAACGGACAATCAAGAACATAATGGGCCAGGGTGTGAGACCTTAACATACCACATAGTTTACACTTCGTGTCATTATCATGAACATCTATCCCATATTCCCAGTAATATTTGTACCCAAGCCTGAGCCGCATGTACACAGATTCACTCCAAGCATTTCTCCTTTTACCATAAGTGAAATGGGTGTTTTGACTCACATACATGTAGTGTTGCATGGTTTGACTACTCTAATACATTATCTCTCTCCTCTCCACTCCCGCCTGTGCCTGAATATTTCTGATTTTGCTTCTTATTTGTCTCATTGTGAATTCACAATCAATGTCAACTTGTGGTTTTGATGTGGCACGTTTGGCCAAGTCATCCGCCACCTCGTTGAGCACTATTCCAACATGAGATGGAACAGTTCAATATGAGTTAGTTAGTTTAGTTCATTTATTATGCACCCCATACCCATCTTGTGGGCGGTAGTGGAAAAGGTTACAGAGGTACATAATGGGCTCAGGAACTGAACCCCACAATTCATTTAGCTAAGCAAGTTACAATCTTGATGAGCTAGTTACAAAATTCAATATAAGTCATCACATCAACAATGGGTTCGAGATCGACCTCAAGTACAGGTTCTAAATTAAGCAACTGACATATGTGGAGAGCTAGTATCAAAATTTATATGTTTGTCCTGCACACCGCCCCCCATCCAGTGGGCAGCGGTGGATAGGTTACAATCACTTAGTTGTTATCTACAGTTAGCAAACTGGGGATATTTGGCTAAAATTTCTGGTAGCAGATCATTTTGAATGAAATATTGACACATCGCTGGAACATTGGTTATAGAATTGTCTCTAAATTCATGTATCTTTTCGCACTCCATCACATAGTGACGGAGGGTGTGCGAATAATTTTGTTGACACAGTTTACATTTGGTCAGGTCTATATCAGCAGATAATGAGAATTCCCAGAGATACTTGTAACCAAGTCTAAGCCGAGCTGTAGTAACATCTAGAAGTCTGCTGATTTTATTGGATGATCCATAGATGTGTGGCTCCTCTTGCATGATAGTATGATGATAGAGGGAATTACTGGTGTCAATTTCACTTTGCCTCAGATCTACAAGATCTTGTTGAAGTTCTCGGTGTACTGCTGCTCTCAGATTGCTCATTGACAATCCAAGGTTACACTCAACGGCTCCTTTAAAGGCAGATTCTTTGGCGAACTTATCAGCTCTATCATGCATTAGGAGCCCAACATTAAGCTCAAGCTTAAGCTTAACATTAAGCTTAAGCCCAGCATCAACATTAAGAATTTAAACCCAAAAGTACAAAGTGCGATGAGTACTCACAATAACCTTAAGCGTCAAAACAAAAATGTGTATACTCTTTTTACTTTCCTGACCTTAGTTCTCGAGCTACGTATTTCATTTTGATATCAACGTGTTCGCAATAAAATTTTGTAGAAGATCATTAGTAAAAAAGTCACGAAATGTATATGGATACCAGCACCAAATAAATAACTACGTAGATGACTCGCCGTGAGCCCCCAACAGCAACAAAATGTTTTTACTCTTGGGATTGTTATCACTTTCACACTTGTCCTACAGCGTTAATTTTGGTATCAATAGACTCTCAATGAAATTCCCAACACGGTGATATGAATATAAACATAGAATAATGGTCGCGGCCCACCCGCAAGAGTGTGGGAAGTGGCGGAACTGTTACCCAGTATTGGTGACATGAGGACACATGGGCGATACAGCGCTTTGAAAGTTTATAATTATTTCACTGTGCTGACATTATTATTGTATGTACGTCATTCATTTTTGTGCCAATGTTTTCGCAATAGAATGTTCTATGAGCCCGTAGGTAAAAAAGAGCAACAAAGCGTAAGATAGAATAGCACCATATATAAAACAACGCTGGAACATATCAGTGAGCGTCAAACACACACGAAATGTGTGTTTGATGGTGGTCAAACGATGTTTGATCAGGTGATGTCTTGATCCGCATAATTAAAGTATAAATTGTGTTGAGAAAAAATAAGAAAAAAGGGAAAAAACGGGGGGGGGGGGGGGGGTTGGAAACATGGCAGAAAAAGAGTAAAAATACAATTTGGTCAACAAAACAGCATTGTTTAAAATAAAAGATATGATATAATTTGATGATATAATGATACACACCACTGGGTATGCTAACACGCAGAACACTCTTAACTCTGTATTAGACTCATGTCAGGACCTAGGTTTATTTATCTCAGCAGAGAAAACAAAGATACTAAATCGGCGCCCACCCAGGAAGGGAGGAGCTGTTCGCAAGATGCAACTGTCTGATGGCTCCCAGCTTGACTATGTAAACAGATTCAAATACCTTTTCCTTGAAGCATTGTTCCAAATGGATAACAAAAACTGGAACTCAACTCAGAATGTATCAGGTTCATGATTTGTACCAAGAGAAACAACAACGGCACTTTCCTGCACCGTGGGAGGTTACACCCTTTCCAGTTTTAATCCCTCCCTTTCCACCCAAGAAGCAAATTAGAGATCAGCCCAAACTTCGTCTTGAGGCAAAGCTCAATGCCTTAAGCCATATTGATGCTCTGTCCACAGAGCATTCTCTCTCTCAAATCAATGAATTGAATTGAACTGAATTCAGTGACAATTTTATAATAAATGTTCCAGAGATGTTTAAATATTTCATTCAAAACGATCTGCTACCAGAAATCTTAGCCAAATATCCCCTATTTGCTAACTAAGATAAGTGAATGATAAGTAAATTGTCTCGCCAATTATATATACGAGGGAATGATTAAGGGTCGAGGGACGAAATGCGCATTGCTGCCCTCACCTGTGACGTCACAGCATCATCCGGCCAGTATCAACAGAGCGGCCATTTTGTCGTCAGTGCAGTCAGGACAAACGCTTCATGCAAATATTATCGTAAGTAAACACTTATATTTTATTATATTATTAGATTCTAGTGCTAGCTATAGTGCTGTGTATGTGGAGGCGAGGCAGGGCAGTGCTAGTTTATGGAGAGACGAGGCCGGGCAGTGCTAGTGTATGTGGAGGCTAGGCCAGGCAGTGCTAGTGTGTGTGGAGAGGCCTGGCAGTGCTGGTGTATTTGGAGGCGAGGCCGGGTAGTGCTAGTGTGTGTGGAGAGGCCTGGCAGTGCTGGTTTATGTGGAGGCGAGGCCTGGCAGTGCTAGTGTGTATGTGGAGGTGAGGCCTGGCAGTGCTAGTGTGTGTGGAGAGGCCTCGCAGTGCTGGTGTGTGTGGAGGCTAGACCAGGCAGTGCTAGTGTGTGTGGAGAGGCCTGGCAGTGCTGGTGTGTGTGGAGGCTAGGCCAGGCAGTGCTAGTGTGTGTGGAGAGGCCTGGCAGTGCTGGTGTGTGTGGAGGCTAGGCCAGGCAGTGCTAGTGTGTGTGGATAGGCCTGGCAGTGCTGGTGTGTGTGGAGGCTAGGCCAGGCAGTGCTAGTGTGTGGAGAGGCCTGGCAGTGCTGGTGTGTGTGGAGGCTAGGCCAGGCAGTGCTAGTGTGTGTGCAGAGGCCTGGCAGTGCTCGTGTGTGGAGGCTTGGCCAGGCAGTGCTAGTGTGTGTGGAGAGGCCTGGCAGTGCTGGTGTGTGTGGAGGCTAGGCCAGGCAGTGCTAGTGTGTGTGGAGAGGCCTGGCAGTGCTTGTGTATGTGGAGGCGAGGCCTGGCAGTGCTAGTGTGTATTTGGAGGTGAGGCCTGGCAGTGCTAGTGTGTGTGGAGAGGCCTGGCAGTGCTGGTGTGTGTGGAGGCTAGGCCAGGCAGTGCTCGTGTGTGTGGAGAGGCCTGGCAGTGCGTGTGTGTGTGGAGGCTAGGCCAGGCAGTGCTAGTGTGTGTGGAGAGGCCTGGCAGTGCTGGTGTGTGTGGAGGCTAGGCCAGGCAGTGCTAGTGTGTGTGTAGAGGCCTGGCAGTGCTGGTGTGTGTGGAGGCTAGGCCAGGCAGTGCTAGTGTATAGAACTGAGGACTCAGGCCCCAGGGCCTGGGCACAGGGGCCTGAGCACTGCTGAGGGTTAGCCAACATGAGAGGGTTGTGTTGATTGCCTGAAATTATTTAAATTGTTTAATGTATTGAATGGCATTTTTCAATTTACATTTTTTAAATTACTGAACTAGGTTCTAAATTTTTTTAAATTTTGCCCCGAGGGGCGAGTTTATTGGGCAGCGCCACTCATCTTGTGAGTGGACACACCGCCATAGCAGCATGTACAACACTCCCCAATAGGAAGAAAACCCGCTGGGTTCTAGGCTAGGTTAGGCTAGGTTAGGCTCATCTGTAATACTGTAATAATTGAATTAAGCCTAGCAAAGCCTAGAAGTCTTGTGACTGGTCTGTGGCACGTTTCTGTTGAAATGTAGTCTTTTCGAGACTACATTTCAAATGTAGTGTGTGTGGAGGCGTGAATGTTAGGTATTACCTAACATACACGGTCTAATATATCTATCTGTGTGAAATAGATTAAATCCATTTATTTGATATTCAGCTAATAGTTCTGTATTTTCTACATTCATCCATGTTTTGGTAAGTGCAATAATATGTATTGTTTCATTGCAGATTAGAGATTCTAGATAGTTCTAGATTTCCGAAGTACTGAAATGCGTGCCATACAGGCTTGGTGGATCTAGGTGCAAGGTAAAAATATTTACATTTACTTGTTTTTGAAAGCACAACTACCTTCCAGTAGCTGGCATAACTAGTATGCTTTAACCCACTACACCATCAGAACTTACAAAAGAAGTAGATAGTTCGAGATATATATCCCAAACATCTCCACTTCCCGAAGGCACCAGATGAGTGTGGGGTCAGTCTGCATTTTCCATCAAGCCACTGTCAATGTGAGAGAACTCGTGTCCAGCTTATAAGCCTATACTTGCATAAACCACAAGTGAAGATTAATCATCTTTGGACAACACCCACCAGTGGGACTCGAATCCAGAAAGCACAACTACCTTCCAGTAGCTGGCATAACTAGTATGCTTTAACCCACTACACCATCAGACCTTACAAAAGAAGTAGATAGTTCGAGATATATATCCCAAACATCTCCACTTTCCGAAGTCACCAGATGAGTGTGGGGTCAGTCTGCATTTTCCATCAAGCCACTGTCAATGTGAGAGAACTCGTGTCCAGCTTATAAGCCTATACTTGCATAAACCACAAGTGAAGATTAATCATCTTTGGACAACACCCACCAGTGGGACTCGAACCCAGAAAGCACAACTACCTTCCAGTAGCTGGCATAACTAGTATGCTTTAACCCACTACACCATCAGACCTTACAAAAGAAGTAGATAGTTCGAGATATATATCCCAAACATCTCCACTTCCCGAAGGCACCAGATGAGTGTGGGGTCAGTCTGCATTTTCCATCAAGCCACTGTCAATGTGAGAGAACTCGTGTCCAGCTTATAAGCCTATACTTGCATAAACCACAAGTGAAGATTAATCATCTTTGGACAACACCCACCAGTGGGACTCGAACCCAGAAAGCACAACTACCTTCCAGTAGCTGGCATAACTAGTATGCTTTAACCCACTACACCATCAGACCTTACAAAAGAAGTAGATAGTTCGAGATATATATCCCAAACATCTCCACTTCCCGAAGGCACCAGATGAGTGTGGGGTCAGTCTGCATTTTCCATCAAGCCACTGTCAATGTGAGAGAACTCGTGTCCAGCTTATAAGCCTATACTTGCATAAACCACAAGTGAAGATTAATCATCTTTGGACAACACCCACCAGTGGGACTCGAACCCAGAAAGCACAACTACCTTCCAGTAGCTGGCATAACTAGTATGCTTTAACCCACTACACCATCAGACCTTACAAAAGAAGTAGATAGTTCGAGATATATATCCCAAACATCTCCACTTCCCGAAGGCACCAGATGAGTGTGGGGTCAGTCTGCATTTTCCATCAAGCCACTGTCAATGTGAGAGAACTCGTGTCCAGCTTATAAGCCTATACTTGCATAAACCACAAGTGAAGATTAATCATCTTTGGACAACACCCACCAGTGGGACTCGAACCCAGAAAGCACAACTACCTTCCAGTAGCTGGCATAACTAGTATGCTTTAACCCACTACACCATCAGACCTTACAAGAGAAGTAGATAGTTCGAGATAAATATCCCAAACATCTCCACTTCTCGAAGGCACCAGATGAGTGTGGGGTCAGTCTGCATTTTCCATCAACCCACTGTCAATGTGAGAGAACTCGTGTCCAGCTTATAAGCCTATACTTGCATAAACCACAAGTGAAGATTAATCATCTTTGGACAACACCCACCAGTGGGACTCGAACCCAGAAAGCACAACTACCTTCCAGTAGCTGGCATAACTAGTATGCTTTAACCCACTACACCATCAGACCTTACTAGAGAAGTAGATAGTTCGAGATAAATATCCCAAACATCTCCACTTCCCGAAGGCACCAGATGAGTGTGGGGTCAGTCTGCATTTTCCATCAAGCCACTGTCAATGTGAGAGAACTCGTGTGCAGCTTATAAGCCTATACTTGCATAAACCACAAGTGAAGATTAATCATCTTTGGACAACACCCACCAGTGGGACTCGAACCCAGAAAGCACAACTACCTTCCAGTAGCTGGAATAACTAGTATGCTTTAACCCACTACACCATCAGACCTTACAAAAGAAGTAGATAGTTCGAGATATATATCCCAAACATCTCCACTTCCCGAAGGCACCAGATGAGTGTGGGGTCAGTCTGCATTTTCCATCAAGCCACTGTCAATTTGAGAGAACTCGTGTCCAGCTTATAAGCCTATACTTGCATAAACCACAAGTGAAGATTAATCATCTTTGGACAACACCCACCAGTGGGACTCGAACCCAGAAAGCACAACTACCTTCCAGTAGCTGGCATAACTAGTATGCTTTAACCCACTACACCATCAGACCTTACAAAAGAAGTAGATAGTTCGAGATATATATCCCAAACATCTCCACTTCCCGAAGGCACCAGATGAGTGTGGGGTCAGTCTGCATTTTCCATCAAGCCACTGTCAATGTGAGAGAACTCGTGTCCAGCTTATAAGCCTATACTTGCATAAACCACAAGTGAAGATTAATCATCTTTGGACAACACCCACCAGTGGGACTCAAACCCAGAAAGCACAACTACCTTCCAGTAGCTGGCATAACTAGTATGCTTTAACCCACTACACCATCAGACCTTACAAGAGAAGTAGATAGTTCGAGATAAATATCCCAAACATCTCCACTTCCCGAAGGCACCAGATGAGTGTGGGGTCAGTCTGCATTTTCCATCAAGCCACTGTCAATGTGAGAGAACTCGTGTCCAGCTTATAAGCCTATACTTGCATAAACAACAAGTGAAGATTAATCATCTTTGGACAACACCCACCAGTGGGACTCGAACCCAGAAAGCACAACTACCTTCCAGTAGCTGGCATAACTAGTATGCTTTAACCCACTACACCATCAGACCTTACAAAAGAAGTAGATAGTTCGAGATATATATCCCAAACATCTCCACTTTCCGAAGTCACCAGATGAGTGTGGGGTCAGTCTGCATTTTCCATCAAGCCACTGTCAATGTGAGAGAACTCGTGTCCAGCTTATAAGCCTATACTTGCATAAACCACAAGTGAAGATTAATCATCTTTGGACAACACCCACCAGTGGGACTCGAACCCAGAAAGCACAACTACCTTCCAGTAGCTGGCATAACTAGTATGCTTTAACCCACTACACCATCAGACCTTACAAAAGAAGTAGATAGTTCGAGATATATATCCCAAACATCTCCACTTCCCGAAGGCACCAGATGAGTGTGGGGTCAGTCTGCATTTTCCATCAAGCCACTGTCAATGTGAGAGAACTCGTGTCCAGCTTATAAGCCTATACTTGCATAAACCACAAGTGAAGATTAATCATCTTTGGACAACACCCACCAGTGGGACTCGAACCCAGAAAGCACAACTACCTTCCAGTAGCTGGCATAACTAGTATGCTTTAACCCACTACACCATCAGACCTTACAAAAGAAGTAGATAGTTCGAGATATATATCCCAAACATCTCCACTTCCCGAAGGCACCAGATGAGTGTGGGGTCAGTCTGCATTTTCCATCAAGCCACTGTCAATGTGAGAGAACTCGTGTCCAGCTTATAAACCTATACTTGCATAAACCACAAGTGAAGATTAATCATCTTTGGACAACACCCACCAGTGGGACTCGAACCCAGAAAGCACAACTACCTTCCAGTAGCTGGCATAACTAGTATGCTTTAACCCACTACACTATCAGACCTTACAAAAGAAGTAGATAGTTCGAGATATATATCCCAAACATCTCCACTTTCCGAAGTCACCAGATGAGTGTGGGGTCAGTCTGCATTTTCCATCAAGCCACTGTCAATGTGAGAGAACTCGTGTCCAGCTTATAAGCCTATACTTGCATAAACCACAAGTGAAGATTAATCATCTTTGGACAACACCCACCAGTGGGACTCGAACCCAGAAAGCACAACTACCTTCCAGTAGCTGGCATAACTAGTATGCTTTAACCCACTACACCATCAGACCTTACAAAAGAAGTAGATAGTTCGAGATATATATCTCCCAAACATCTCCACTTCCCGAAGGCACCAGATGAGTGTGGGGTCAGTCTGCATTTTCCATCAAGCCACTGTCAATGTGAGAGAACTCGTGTCCAGCTAATAAGCCTATACTTGCATAAACCACAAGTGAAGATTAATCATCTTTGGACAACACCCACCAGTGGGACTCGAACCCAGAAAGCACAACTACCTTCCAGTAGCTGGCATAACTAGTATGCTTTAACCCACTACACCATCAGACCTTACAAAAGAAGTAGATAGTTCGAGATATATATCCCAAACATCTCCACTTCCCGAAGGCACCAGATGAGTGTGGGGTCAGTCTGCATTTTCCATCAAGCCAATGTCAATGTGAGAGAACTCGTGTCCAGCTTATAAGCCTATACTTGCATAAACCACAAGTGAAGATTAATCATCTTTGGACAACACCCACCAGTGGGACTCGAACCCAGAAAGCACAACTACCTTCCAGTAGCTGGCATAACTAGTATGCTTTAACCCACTACACCATCAGACCTTACAAAAGAAGTAGATAGTTCGAGATATATATCCCAAACATCTCCACTTCCCGAAGGCACCAGATGAGTGTGGGGTCAGTCTGCATTTTCCATCAAGCCACTGTCAATGTGAGAGAACTCGTGTCCAGCTTATAAGCCTATACTTGCATAAACCACAAGTGAAGATTAATCATCTTTGGACAACACCCACCAGTGGGACTCGAACCCAGAAAGCACAACTACCTTCCAGTAGCTGGCATAACTAGTATGCTTTAACCCACTACACCATCAGACCTTACAAGAGAAGTTGATAGTTCGAGATAAATATCCCAAACATCTCCACTTCCCGAAGGCACCAGATGAGTGTGGGGTCAGTCTGCATTTTCCATCAAGCCACTGTCAATGTGAGAGAACTCGTGTCCAGCTTATAAGCCTATACTTGCATAAACCACAAGTGAAGATTAATCATCTTTGGACAACACCCACCAGTGGGACTCGAACCCAGAAAGCACAACTACCTTCCAGTAGCTGGCATAACTAGTATGCTTTAACCCACTACACCATCAGACCTTACAAGAGAAGTAGATAGTTCGAGATAAATATCCCAAACATCTCCACTTCCCGAAGGCCCCAGATGAGTGTGGGGTCAGTCTGCATTTTCCATCAAGCCACTGTCAATGTGAGAGAACTCGTGTCCAGCTTATAAGCCTATACTTGCATAAACCACAAGTGAAGATTAATCATCTTTGGACAACACCCACCAGTGGGACTCGATCCCAGAAAGCACAACTACCTTCCAGTAGCTGGCATAACTAGTATGCTTTAACCCACTACACCATCAGACCTTACAAGAGAAGTAGATAGTTCGAGATAAATATCCCAAACATCTCCACTTCCTGAAGGCACCAGATGAGTGTGGGGTCAGTCTGCATTTTCCATCAAGCCACTGTCAATGTGAGAGAACTCGTGTCCAGCTTATAAGCCTATACTTGCATAAACCACAAGTGAAGATTAATCATCTTTGGACAACACCCACCAGTGGGACTCGAACCCAGAAAGCACAACTACCTTCCAGTAGCTGGCATAACTAGTATGCTTTAACCCACTACACCATCAGACCTTACAAAAGAAGTAGATAGCTCGAGATATATATCCCAAACATCTCCACTTCCCGAAGGCACCAGATGAGTGTGGGGTCAGTCTGCATTTTCCATCAAGCCACTGTCAATGTGAGAGAACTCGTGTCCAGCTTATAAGCCTATACTTGCATAAACCACAAGTGAAGATTAATCATCTTTGGACAACACCCACCAGTGGGACTCGAACCCAGAAAGCACAACTACCTTCCAGTAGCTGGCATAACTAGTATGCTTTAACCCACTACACCATCAGACCTTACAAAAGAAGTAGATAGTTCGAGATATATATCCCAAACATCTCCACTTCCCGAAGGCACCAGATGAGTGTGGGGTCAGTCTGCATTTTCCATCAAGCCACTGTCAATGTGAGAGAACTCGTGTCCAGCTTATAAGCCTATACTTGCATAAACCACAAGTGAAGATTAATCATCTTTGGACAACACCCACCAGTGGGACTCGAACCCAGAAAGCACAACTACCTTCCAGTAGCTGGCATAACTAGTATGCTTTAACCCACTACACCATCAGACCTTACAAGAGAAGTAGATAGTTCGAGATAAATATCCCAAACATCTCCACTTCCCGAAGGCACCAGATGAGTGTGGGGTCAGTCTGCATTTTCCATCAAGCCACTGTCAATGTGAGAGAACTCGTGTCCAGCTTATAAGCCTATACTTGCATAAACCACAAGTGAAGATTAATCATCTTTGGACAACACCCACCAGTGGGACTCGAACCCAGAAAGCACAACTACCTTCCAGTAGCTGGCATAACTAGTATGCTTTAACCCACTACACCATCAGACCTTACAAAAGAAGTAGATAGTTCGAGATATATATCCCAAACATCTCCACTTCCCGAAGGCACCAGATGAGTGTGGGGTCAGTCTGCATTTTCCATCAAGCCACTGTCAATGTGAGAGAACTCGTGTCCAGCTTATAAGCCTATACTTGCATAAACCACAAGTGAAGATTAATCATCTTTGGACAACACCCACCAGTGGGACTCGAACCCAGAAAGCACAACTACCTTCCAGTAGCTGGCATAACTAGTATGCTTTAACCCACTACACCATCAGACCTTACAAAAGAAGTAGACAGTTCGAGATATATATCCCAAACATCTCCACTTCCCGAAGGCACCAGATGAGTGTGGGGTCAGTCTGCATTTTCCATCAAGCCACTGTCAATGTGAGAGAACTCGTGTCCAGCTTATAAGCCTATACTTGCATAAACCACAAGTGAAGATTAATCATCTTTGGACAACACCCACCAGTGGGACTCGAACCCAGAAAGCACAACTACCTTCCAGTAGCTGGCATAACTAGTATGCTTTAACCCACTACACTATCAGACCTTACAAAAGAAGTAGATAGTTCGAGATATATATCCCAAACATCTCCACTTTCCGAAGTCACCAGATGAGTGTGGGGTCAGTCTGCAATTTCCATCAAGCCACTGTCAATGTGAGAGAACTCGTGTCCAGCTTATAAGCCTATACTTGCATAAACCACAAGTGAAGATTAATCATCTTTGGACAACACCCACCAGTGAGACTCGAACCCAGAAAGCACAACTACCTTCCAGTAGCTGGCATAACTAGTATGCTTTAACCCACTACACCATCAGACCTTACAAAAGAAGTAGATAGTTCGAGATATATATCCCAAACATCTCCACTTCCCGAAGGCACCAGATGAGTGTGGGGTCAGTCTGCATTTTCCATCAAGCCACTGTCAATGTGAGAGAACTCGTGTCCAGCTTATAAGCCTATACTTGCATAAACCACAAGTGAAGATTAATCATCTTTGGACAACACCCACCAGTGGGACTCGAACCCAGAAAGCACAACTACCTTCCAGTAGCTGGCATAACTAGTATGCTTTAACCCACTACACCATCAGACCTTACAAGAGAAGTAGATAGTTCGAGATAAATATCCCAAACATCTCCACTTCCCGAAGGCACCAGATGAGTGTGGGGTCAGTCTGCATTTTCCATCAAGCCACTGTCAATGTGAGAGAACTCGTGTCCAGCTTATAAGCCTATACTTGCATAAACCACAAGTGAAGATTAATCATCTTTGGACAACACCCACCAGTGGGACTCGAACCCAGAAAGCACAACTACCTTCCAGTAGCTGGCATAACTAGTATGCTTTAACCCACTACACCATCAGACCTTACAAAAGAAGTAGATAGTTCGAGATATATATCCCAAACATCTCCACTTCCCGAAGGCACTAGATGAGTGTGGGGTCAGTCTGCATTTTCCATCAAGCCACTGTCAATGTGAGAGAACTCGTGTCAAGCTTATAAGCCTATACTTGCATAAACCACAAGTGAAGATTAATCATCTTTGGACAACACCCACCAGTGGGACTCGAACCCTGAAAGCACAACTACCTTCCAGTAGCTGGCATAACTAGTATGCTTTAACCCACTACACCATCAGACCTTACAAAAGAAGTAGATAGTTCGAGATATATATCCCAAACATCTCCACTTCCTGAAGGCACCAGATGAGTGTGGGGTCAGTCTGCATTTTCCATCAAGCCACTGTCAATGTGAGAGAACTCGTTTCCAGCTTATAAGCCTATACTTGCATAAACCACAAGTGAAGATTAATCATCTTTGGACAACACCCACCAGTGGGACTCGAACCCAGAAAGCACAACTACCTTCCAGTAGCTGGCATAACTAGTATGCTTTAACCCACTACACCATCAGACCTTACAAGAGAAGTAGATAGTTCGAGATAAATATCCCAAACATCTCCACTTCCCGAAGGCACCAGAAGAGTGTGGGGTCAGTCTGCATTTTCCATCAAGCCACTGTCAATGTGAGAGAACTCGTGTCCAGCTTATAAGCCTATACTTGCATAAACCACAAGTGAAGATTAATCATCTTTGGACAACACCCACCAGTGGGACTCGAACCCAGAAAGCACAACTACCTTCCAGTAGCTGGCATAACTAGTATGCTTTAACCCACTACACCATCAGACCTTACAAAAGAAGTAGATAGTTCGAGATATATATCCCAAACATCTCCACTTCCCGAAGGCACCAGATGAGTGTGGGGTCAGTCTGCATTTTCCATCAAGCCACTGTCAATGTGAGAACTCGTGTCCAGCTTATAAGCCTATACTTGCATAAACCACAAGTGAAGATTAATCATCTTTGGACAACACCCACCAGTGGGACTCGAACCCAGAAAGCACAACTACCTTCCAGTAGCTGGCATAACTAGTATGCTTTAACCCACTACACTATCAGACCTTACAAAAGAAGTAGATAGTTCGAGATATATATCCCAAACATCTCCACTTTCCGAAGTCACCAGATGAGTGTGGGGTCAGTCTGCATTTTCCATCAAGCCACTGTCAATGTGAGAGAACTCGTGTCCAGCTTATAAGCCTATACTTGCATAAACCACAAGTGAAGATTAATCATCTTTGGACAACACCCACCAGTGGGACTCGAACCCAGAAAGCACAACTACCTTCCAGTAGCTGGCATAACTAGTATGCTTTAACCCACTACGCCATCAGACCTTACAAGAGAAGTAGATAGTTCGAGATAAATATCCCAAACATCTCCACTTCCCGAAGGCACCAGATGAGTGTGGGGTCAGTCTGCATTTTCCATCAAGCCACTGTCAATGTGAGAGAACTCGTGTCCAGCTTATAAGCCTATACTTGCATAAACCACAAGTGAAGATTAATCATCTTTGGACAACACCCACCAGTGGGACTCGAACCCAGAAAGCACAACTACCTTCCAGTAGCTGGCATAACTAGTATGCTTTAACCCACTACACCATCAGACCTTACAAAAGAAGTAGATAGTTCGAGATATATATCCCAAACATCTCCACTTCCCGAAGGCACTAGATGAGTGTGGGATCAGTCTGCATTTTCCATCAAGCCACTGTCAATGTGAGAGAACTCGTGTCAAGCTTATAAGCCTATACTTGCATAAACCACAAGTGAAGATTAATCATCTTTGGACAACACCCACCAGTGGGACTCGAACCCTGAAAGCACAACTACCTTCCAGTAGCTGGCATAACTAGTATGCTTTAACCCACTACACCATCAGACCTTACAAAAGAAGTAGATAGTTCAAGATATATATCCCAAACATCTCCACTTCCTGAAGGCACCAGATGAGTGTGGGGTCAGTCTGCATTTTCCATCAAGCCACTGTCAATGTGAGAGAACTCGTTTCCAGCTTATAAGCCTATACTTGCATAAACCACAAGTGAAGATTAATCATCTTTGGACAACACCCACCAGTGGGACTCGAACCCAGAAAGCACAACTACCTTCCAGTAGCTGGCATAACTAGTATGCTTTAACCCACTACACCATCAGACCTTACAAGAGAAGTAGATAGTTCGAGATAAATATCCCAAACATCTCCACTTCCCGAAGGCACCAGAAGAGTGTGGGGTCAGTCTGCATTTTCCATCAAGCCACTGTCAATGTGAGAGAACTCGTGTCCAGCTTATAAGCCTATACTTGCATAAACCACAAGTGAAGATTAATCATCTTTGGACAACACCCACCAGTGGGACTCGAACCCAGAAAGCACAACTACCTTCCAGTAGCTGGCATAACTAGTATGCTTTAACCCACTACACCATCAGACCTTACAAAAGAAGTAGATAGTTCGAGATATATATCCCAAACATCTCCACTTCCCGAAGGCACCAGATGAGTGTGGGGTCAGTCTGCATTTTCCATCAAGCCACTGTCAATGTGAGAACTCGTGTCCAGCTTATAAGCCTATACTTGCATAAACCACAAGTGAAGATTAATCATCTTTGGACAACACCCACCAGTGGGACTCGAACCCAGAAAGCACAACTACCTTCCAGTAGCTGGCATAACTAGTATGCTTTAACCCACTACACTATCAGACCTTACAAAAGAAGTAGATAGTTCGAGATATATATCCCAAACATCTCCACTTTCCGAAGTCACCAGATGAGTGTGGGGTCAGTCTGCATTTTCCATCAAGCCACTGTCAATGTGAGAGAACTCGTGTCCAGCTTATAAGCCTATACTTGCATAAACCACAAGTGAAGATTAATCATCTTTGGACAACACCCACCAGTGGGACTCGAACCCAGAAAGCACAACTACCTTCCAGTAGCTGGCATAACTAGTATGCTTTAACCCACTACACCATCAGACCTTACAAGAGAAGTAGATAGTTCGAGATAAATATCCCAAACATCTCCACTTCCCGAAGGCACCAGATGAGTGTGGGGTCAGTCTGCATTTTCCATCAAGCCACTGTCAATGTGAGAGAACTCGTGTCCAGCTTATAAGCCTATACTTGCATAAACCACAAGTGAAGATTAATCATCTTTGGACAACACCCACCAGTGGGACTCGAACCCAGAAAGCACAACTACCTTCCAGTAGCTGGCATAACTAGTATGCTTTAACCCACTACACCATCAGACCTTACAAAAGAAGTAGATAGTTCGAGATATATATCCCAAACATCTCCACTTCCCGAAGGCACTAGATGAGTGTGGGATCAGTCTGCATTTTCCATCAAGCCACTGTCAATGTGAGAGAACTCGTGTCAAGCTTATAAGCCTATACTTGCATAAACCACAAGTGAAGATTAATCATCTTTGGACAACACCCACCAGTGGGACTCGAACCCTGAAAGCACAACTACCTTCCAGTAGCTGGCATAACTAGTATGCTTTAACCCACTACACCATCAGACCTTACAAAAGAAGTAGATAGTTCAAGATATATATCCCAAACATCTCCACTTCCTGAAGGCACCAGATGAGTGTGGGGTCAGTCTGCATTTTCCATCAAGCCACTGTCAATGTGAGAGAACTCGTTTCCAGCTTATAAGCCTATACTTGCATAAACCACAAGTGAAGATTAATCATCTTTGGACAACACCCACCAGTGGGACTCGAACCCAGAAAGCACAACTACCTTCCAGTAGCTGGCATAACTAGTATGCTTTAACCCACTACACCATCAGACCTTACAAGAGAAGTAGATAGTTCGAGATAAATATCCCAAACATCTCCACTTCCCGAAGGCACCAGAAGAGTGTGGGGTCAGTCTGCATTTTCCATCAAGCCACTGTCAATGTGAGAGAACTCGTGTCCAGCTTATAAGCCTATACTTGCATAAACCACAAGTGAAGATTAATCATCTTTGGACAACACCCACCAGTGGGACTCGAACCCAGAAAGCACAACTACCTTCCAGTAGCTGGCATAACTAGTATGCTTTAACCCACTACACCATCAGACCTTACAAAAGAAGTAGATAGTTCGAGATATATATCCCAAACATCTCCACTTCCCGAAGGCACCAGATGAGTGTGGGGTCAGTCTGCATTTTCCATCAAGCCACTGTCAATGTGAGAGAACTCGTGTCCAGCTTATAAGCCTATACTTGCATAAACCACAAGTGAAGATTAATCATCTTTGGACAACACCCACCAGTGGGACTCGAACCCAGAAAGCACAACTACCTTCCAGTAGCTGGCATAACTAGTATGCTTTAACCCACTACACTATCAGACCTTACAAAAGAAGTAGATAGTTCGAGATATATATCCCAAACATCTCCACTTTCCGAAGTCACCAGATGAGTGTGGGGTCAGTCTGCATTTTCCATCAAGCCACTGTCAATGTGAGAGAACTCGTGTCCAGCTTATAAGCCTATACTTGCATAAACCACAAGTGAAGATTAATCATCTTTGGACAACACCCACCAGTGGGACTCGAACCCAGAAAGCACAACTACCTTCCAGTAGCTGGCATAACTAGTATGCTTTAACCCACTACACCATCAGACCTTACAAGAGAAGTAGATAGTTCGAGATAAATATCCCAAACATCTCCACTTCCCGAAGGCACCAGATGAGTGTGGGGTCAGTCTGCATTTTCCATCAAGCCACTGTCAATGTGAGAGAACTCGTGTCCAGCTTATAAGCCTATACTTGCATAAACCACAAGTGAAGATTAATCATCTTTGGACAACACCCACCAGTGGGACTCGAACCCAGAAAGCACAACTACCTTCCAGTAGCTGGCATAACTAGTATGCTTTAACCCACTACACCATCAGACCTTACAAAAGAAGTAGATAGTTCGAGATATATATCCCAAACATCTCCACTTCCCGAAGGCACTAGATGAGTGTGGGATCAGTCTGCATTTTCCATCAAGCCACTGTCAATGTGAGAGAACTCGTGTCAAGCTTATAAGCCTATACTTGCATAAACCACAAGTGAAGATTAATCATCTTTGGACAACACCCACCAGTGGGACTCGAACCCTGAAAGCACAACTACCTTCCAGTAGCTGGCATAACTAGTATGCTTTAACCCACTACACCATCAGACCTTACAAAAGAAGTAGATAGTTCAAGATATATATCCCAAACATCTCCACTTCCTGAAGGCACCAGATGAGTGTGGGGTCAGTCTGCATTTTCCATCAAGCCACTGTCAATGTGAGAGAACTCGTTTCCAGCTTATAAGCCTATACTTGCATAAACCACAAGTGAAGATTAATCATCTTTGGACAACACCCACCAGTGGGACTCGAACCCAGAAAGCACAACTACCTTCCAGTAGCTGGCATAACTAGTATGCTTTAACCCACTACACCATCAGACCTTACAAGAGAAGTAGATAGTTCGAGATAAATATCCCAAACATCTCCACTTCCCGAAGGCACCAGAAGAGTGTGGGGTCAGTCTGCATTTTCCATCAAGCCACTGTCAATGTGAGAGAACTCGTGTCCAGCTTATAAGCCTATACTTGCATAAACCACAAGTGAAGATTAATCATCTTTGGACAACACCCACCAGTGGGACTCGAACCCAGAAAGCACAACTACCTTCCAGTAGCTGGCATAACTAGTATGCTTTAACCCACTACACCATCAGACCTTACAAAAGAAGTAGATAGTTCGAGATATATATCCCAAACATCTCCACTTCCCGAAGGCACCAGATGAGTGTGGGGTCAGTCTGCATTTTCCATCAAGCCACTGTCAATGTGAGAGAACTCGTGTCCAGCTTATAAGCCTATACTTGCATAAACCACAAGTGAAGATTAATCATCTTTGGACAACACCCACCAGTGGGACTCGAACCCAGAAAGCACAACTACCTTCCAGTAGCTGGCATAACTAGTATGCTTTAACCCACTACACCATCAGACCTTACAAAAGAAGTAGATAGTTCGAGATATATATCCCAAACATCTCCACTTCCCGAAGGCACCAGATGAGTGTGGGGTCAGTCTGCATTTTCCATCAAGCCACTGTCAATGTGAGAGAACTCGTGTCCAGCTTATAAGCCTATACTTGCATAAACCACAAGTGAAGATTAATCATCTTTGGACAACACCCACCAGTGGGACTCGAACCCAGAAAGCACAACTACCTTCCAGTAGCTGGCATAACTAGTATGCTTTAACCCACTACACCATCAGACCTTACAAGAGAAGTAGATAGTTCGAGATAAATATCCCAAACATCTCCACTTCCCGAAGGCACCAGATGAGTGTGGGGTCAGTCTGCATTTTCCATCAAGCCACTGTCAATGTGAGAGAACTCGTGTCCAGCTTATAAGCCTATACTTGCATAAACCACAAGTGAAGATTAATCATCTTTGGACAACACCCACCAGTGGGACTCGAACCCAGAAAGCACAACTACCTTCCAGTAGCTGGCATAACTAGTATGCTTTAACCCACTACACCATCAGACCTTACAAAAGAAGTAGATAGTTCGAGATATATATCCCAAACATCTCCACTTCCCGAAGGCACCAGATGAGTGTGGGGTCAGTCTGCATTTTCCATCAAGCCACTGTCAATGTGAGAGAACTCGTGTCCAGCTTATAAGCCTATACTTGCATAAACCACAAGTGAAGATTAATCATCTTTGGACAACACCCACCAGTGGGACTCGAACCCAGAAAGCACAACTACCTTCCAGTAGCTGGCATAACTAGTATGCTTTAACCCACTACACTATCAGACCTTACAAAAGAAGTAGATAGTTCGAGATATATATCCCAAACATCTCCACTTTCCGAAGTCACCAGATGAGTGTGGGGTCAGTCTGCATTTTCCATCAAGCCACTGTCAATGTGAGAGAACTCGTGTCCAGCTTATAAGCCTATACTTGCATAAACCACAAGTGAAGATTAATCATCTTTGGACAACACCCACCAGTGGGACTCGAACCCAGAAAGCACAACTACCTTCCAGTAGCTGGCATAACTAGTATGCTTTAACCCACTACACCATCAGACCTTACAAAAGAAGTAGATAGTTCGAGATATATATCCCAAACATCTCCACTTCCCGAAGGCACCAGATGAGTGTGGGGTCAGTCTGCATTTTCCATCAAGCCACTGTCAATGTGAGAGAACTCGTGTCCAGCTTATAAGCCTATACTTGCATAAACCACAAGTGAAGATTAATCATCTTTGGACAACACCCACCAGTGGGACTCGAACCCAGAAAGCACAACTACCTTCCAGTAGCTGGCATAACTAGTATGCTTTAACCCACTACACCATCAGACCTTACAAAAGAAGTAGATAGTTCGAGATATATATACCAAACATCTCCACTTCCCGAAGGCACCAGATGAGTGTGGAGTCAGTCTGCATTTTCCATCAAGCGACTGTCAATGTGAGAGAACTTGTGTCCAGCTTATAAGCCTATACTTGCATAAACCACAAGTGAAGATTAATCATCTTTGGACAACACCCACCAGTGGGACTCGAACCCAGAAAGCACAACTACCTTCCAGTAGCTGGCATAACTAGTGTGCTTTAACCCACTACACCATCAGACCTTACAAAAGAAGTAGATAGTTCGAGATATATATCCCAAACATCTCCACTTCCCGAAGTCACCAGATGAGTGTGGGGTCAGTCTGCATTTTCCATCAAGCCACTGTCAATGTGAGAGAACTCGTGTCCAGCTTATAAGCCTATACTTGCATAAACCACAAGTGAAGATTAATCATCTTTGGACAACACCCACCAGTGGGACTCGAACCCAGAAAGCACAACTACCTTCCAGTAGCTGGCATAACTAGTATGCTTTAACCCACTACACCATCAGACCTTACAAAAGAAGTAGATAGTTCGAGATATATATCCCAAACATCTCCACTTCCCGAAGGCACCAGATGAGTGTGGGGTCAGTCTGCATTTTCCATCAAGCCACTGTCAATGTGAGAGAACTCGTGTCCAGCTTATAAGCCTATACTTGCATAAACCACAAGTGAAGATTAATCATCTTTGGACAACACCCACCAGTGGGACTCGAACCCAGAAAGCACAACTACCTTCCAGTAGCTGGCATAACTAGTATGCTTTAACCCACTACACCATCAGACCTTACAAAAGAAGTAGATAGTTCGAGATATATATCCCAAACATCTCCACTTTCCGAAGTCACCAGATGAGTGTGGGGTCAGTCTGCATTTTCCATCAAGCCACTGTCAATGTGAGAGAACTCGTGTCCAGCTTATAAGCCTATACTTGCATAAACCACAAGTGAAGATTAATCATCTTTGGACAACACCCACCAGTGGGACTCGAACCCAGAAAGCACAACTACCTTCCAGTAGCTGGCATAACTAGTATGCTTTAACCCACTACACCATCAGACCTTACAAAAGAAGTAGATAGTTCGAGATATATATACCAAACATCTCCACTTCCCGAAGGCACCAGATGAGTGTGGAGTCAGTCTGCATTTTCCATCAAGCGACTGTCAATGTGAGAGAACTTGTGTCCAGCTTATAAGCCTATACTTGCATAAACCACAAGTGAAGATTAATCATCTTTGGACAACACCCACCAGTGGGACTCGAACCCAGAAAGCACAACTACCTTCCAGTAGCTGGCATAACTAGTATGCTTTAACCCACTACACCATCAGACCTTACAAAAGAAGTAGATAGTTCGAGATATATATCCCAAACATCTCCACTTCCCGAAGTCACCAGATGAGTGTGGGGTCAGTCTGCATTTTCCATCAAGCCACTGTCAATGTGAGAGAACTCGTGTCCAGCTTATAAGCCTATACTTGCATAAACCACAAGTGAAGATTAATCATCTTTGGACAACACCCACCAGTGGAACTCGAACCCAAAAAGCACAACTACCTTCCAGTAGCTGGCATAACTAGTATGCTTTAACCCACTACACCATCAGACCTTACAAAAGAAGTAGATAGTTCGAGATATATATCCCAAACATCTCCACTTCCCGAAGGCACCAGATGAGTGTGGGGTCAGTCTGCATTTTCCATCAAGCCACTGTCAATGTGAGAGAACTCGTGTCCAGCTTATAAGCCTATACTTGCATAAACCACAAGTGAAGATTAATCATCTTTGGACAACACCCACCAGTGGGACTCAAACCCAGAAAGCACAACTACCTTCTAGTAGCTGGCATAACTAGTATGCTTTAACCCACTACACCATCAGACCTTACAAAAGAAGTAGATAGTTCGAGATATATATCCCAAACATCTCCACTTCCCAAAGGCACCAGATGAGTGTGGGGTCAGTCTGCATTTTCCATCAAGCCACTGTCAATGTGAGAGAACTCGTGTCCAGCTTATAAGCCTATACTTGCATAAACCACAAGTGAAGATTAATCATTTTTGGACAACACCCACCAGTGGGACTCGAACCCAGAAAGCACAACTACCTTCCAGTAGCTGGCATAACTAGTATGCTTTAACCCACTACACCATCAGACCTTACAAAAGAAGTAGATAGTTCGAGATATATATCCCAAACATCTCCACTTCCCGAAGGCACCAGATGAGTGTGGGGTCAGTCTGCATTTTCCATCAAGCCACTGTCAATGTGAGAGAACTTGTGTCCAGCTTATAAGCCTATACTTGCATAAACCACATGTGAAGATTAATCATCTTTGGACAACACCCACCAGTGGGACTCGAACCCAGAAAGCACAACTACCTTCCAGTAGCTGGCATAACTAGTATGCTTTAACCCACTACACCATCAGACCTTACAAAAGAAGTAGATAGTTCGAGATAAATATCCCAAACATCTCCACTTCCCGAAGGCACCAGATGAGTGTGGGGTCAGTCTGCATTTTCCATCAAGCCACTGTCTTTGAGAACATTTATGCTATGAATAAGATAAAATAATGTAACTGATTTTGACTAAATATGTAGATATATTTAATTTTCTGAGCACTAATAATGAAAGAAAACCAAAATAAGAGGTGGCTACTATCTCTAATAATGGGCTGGAATAATGCAGGGTATAATATTGTTTTATATAGATTCTTGTTTTATTTTTTTTCTATAATATGGAAAGGGTTCTTAATTAATAAATTAAATATTATATAATAAAATAATGTATTATTGAAAACAATTAGTAACAAACAATATTTCATTACAGGGTGGTGAAGCAAGAAGACATGTGCATCACACAACAGACTTGGATATGACGAATACTGAAAATGGTGGCGAGCCTGGTGGCGTACCGCTGAATCTTCTCTAATGTCTATATAGAAGAATCTATATATGTGTCTGTGTGTATATATATGTATATATATAAATATATATATATATATATATATATATATATATATATATATATATATATATATATATATATATATATATATAACCTATATATATACATGTGTGTATATATATTATAATATATATATATATATATATATATATATATATATATATATATATATTGTGACGGTGTTCCCCCCCTTATAATTCTCCCACGCCTGCAGTAAGAGTCATGTCTACTTTTCCCAAGCGTTTTCTACGTTGCAGGCTGCAATTTGATATATGGGAGAGAGTGAAGTGTTCTCGGAGAGCCGAGAAATTTGTGAAATAGTAATATTTTGGCCTGTGGTTTAGGCCCTTTAGGGGGCCAAGATGGCGCTTACCTCCCTGATCTCCCGCCAAAACCGTGTGACGTCAGTGGCACCGGATTGGTCACCGACAGCAGTGTGGCACTGGGAGCCAATGAAAACCTCCCGTGGCGAAAGTGACGTCACGAAGGAAGGGGGTCCGGCCAGCGCGCCGGGCTGGCGCCAGCAGTCAGACACAACACGTCATAGAGGTCGGACGTGCGACGGATGGTCCTGTCAGTTGGACAGTTGTATCTCGCTCCCGTGGATTTACGCGTCACCTGAAGTCCGCCAGTACTCTGAGAAGTCTTCCCTAGTTCATGTGTTGAACCAGAAGAGGGAATTGACGGTTATTTGAGCAACAAGTGCTCCAGTCAGGTACTGTGCCAGTAGCAGTGAAGCCGTGCAGTGACGTATGTGGCGTCTGTGGCAATTCACCAGTTCGTGACAGCGTAGTGGCAGACAGAGCCACTGGGTAGCTGAGGAAGAGAGGACTATTTGGGGAAACCGGACGACTGTAGCTGAGACGTAGGCGACAGCCGTTGCTGGGAGAAGACGACGGCCAGGAGACCGACTCCAACCTTCAAGAAGTCAAGAAGGAGAACGGACCTGCAGTGAGGAGGCACGGAGACGACGCGCTAAACGGTGGGACGACGAGAGGCTCTGGTAGGACACGACGACGTGTAGTGTGGGGGCGTTCCCGACACGAGGACCAGGAGCTACATCTCGACTCTCATCGGAGGATAGGGTGAAGTAGGTAGTTCTAGTTCCCTCCCCATTCCCCTTTAGTTAGCTATGTTATTCGGCTATATTATCTAGCCTGAGGATTTTATATGTCGTGAGCAAGTCTCACCCATGTCACGGTAAAGCACCAGTGTGCTAGACAGTACTATCAAGAGTACTTGTAATATTCATGTTGATTATTGGTGTGTACAGGCACCAGGAACCAGTGATAAATTTACTGTGTTGTGTATATCTTTCTATAGATTTTTGATATGAACATATAGTGGTAAATTATATATAATATTATGCCAGTATTTGGAGGTTAGGCTATGTGCCCAGAAACTATTTATTTTCCATGTATTGATGATTGATTTATATACCATATATATGTCTATGTTCATTCAGTGAATAATCATTTGTGAGTACAGTGAATTATTGCGTTATCGCCCACGAGAGAAAGTCCTGAAAACTCCAGTGTTAATATTTCACAATATATTGTTGGATGAATAACAGTGTAAGACTATTACAGTGAGTCATTGTAGAATTGATTGTAGAAAAGACTGTTTGAGCCTGAGTACAGTGTAAACTAAGTAATTCGGTTTATTTGTGCCAATATCGAGTGTGCGAGTTTCTAGTAATATTGGAGAATTTAAAGAAACCGCACGCGTGAATCTAGAAAACAAGCAAATTTCGCGCGGAGAGACCATTGCGATCAGCTGTTCTTGACACTTGATGAGGAGGGGAGAATGTTGCCCTCTAGTGATCGCATACTAACCGTGGGAATTACCGGCCGCGTCAGGATCAGTTGATTAATTGATTATTGTTTGGCTTTGTGACATCTCTCATACATTTTAAGTAAAATACAAAACTATCTTTGTGTTTATATCATCCCCTCCATTGATCTTGTGGCTATATTATACTGGTAAATATAGAGTGATAACAATAAGTACCTGCCTGATTCCTGATCTTTGAGTGTGACCTTGCCAAGGCTACCACTGAATACACCAGTCCACTGATGGTGTTACTGGCCACCTAAAAACACCAGTTGGCGACCTTGTGATTAACCGTAGAGCCCTATTGTTGGGGAGGGCACACGACAGTCGATGTGATCGAGTCGTGTTCTCACTCTTTCTTAATAAGAGGCCGTTAAGATTGACTGGGAGACTCTTCTGGCGTGCAGTGGCGCCGTGAGGATCGAGGGAAGACCCGCAGGGCTACGGTGAGTGACTTTGAGCATAACTATTGCTTACCCCAGAGTAAGGGTAGAGAATAATAGAATGGTGGAAACCCCAACAATATATATATATACATATATATATATATATATATATATATATATATATATATATATATATATATATATATATATATATAGGTTAGATAGGTTAGGTTAGGTAGGGTTGGTTTGTTATCATATATCTACGTTAGTTTTAACTCGGTTTAACTAGTTTTAGTTAGTTTTAACAATAACTAGCTAGTTTTAACTTTATATATATATTATTTATATATATATATATATATATATATATATATATATATATATATATATATATATATATATATGTCGTACCTAGTAGCCAGAACGCACTTCTCGGCCTACTATGCAAGGCCCAATTTGCCTAATAAGCCAAGTTTTCCTGAATTAATATATTTTCTCTAATTTTTTTTCTTATGAAATGATAAAACTACCCATTTCATTATATATGAGGTCAATTTTTTTTTATTGGAGTTAAAATTAACGTAGATATATGACCGAACGTAACCAACCCTACCTAACCTAACCTAACCTATCTTTATAGGTTAGGTTAGATTAGGTAGCCGAAAAAGTTAGGTTAGGTTAGGTTAGGTAGGTTAGGTAGTCGAAAAACAATTAATTCATGAAAACTTAGCTTATTAGGCAAATCGGGCCTTGCATAGTAGGCTGAGAAGTGCGTTCTGGCTACTAGGTACGACATATATATATATATATATATATATATATATATATATATATATATATATATATATATATTATATAAAAAGTTTGTGAGGAAGAGCTCTGGTGCCAATGTGGGGACCCATAGCCTCGGAGAAGAATATAAAAAGTATTCAGGGGAGACCTTGTGGTCACTCACTAAACACTAATATTTTCTTCTACCACCCCCATTCTTTTGTATGTACACATAGATATTTGCTTTATTTGAACTTTGTTATAAAGAGGGATTTACATAAAGGTTACAAAGAAGGTTATCATAGGTTATCATATATATATTATTTATATATATATTATTTATATATATTATTTATATATATATTTATATATATATTATTTATATATATATATTATTATTTATATATATATTATTTATATATATATTATTTATATATAAATATATTATTTATATATTTATATATATTATACTATATATATATATATATATATTATATATATATATATAATATATATATATATATATATATTATTACACTACACCCTTATATATTACACTAATATATATATATTATAATATATATATATATATATATATATATATATATGTCGTACCTAATAGCCAGAACACCACTTCTCAGCCTACTATGCAAGGCCCGATTTGCCTAATAAGCCAAGTTTTCCTAAATTAATATATTTTCTCTAATTTTTATATTATGAAATGATAAAGCTACCCATTTCATTATGTATGAGGTCAATTTTTTGTTATTGGAGTTAAAATTAACGTAGATATATGACCGAACCTAACCAACCCTACCTAACCTAACCTAACCTATATTTATAGGTTAGGTTAGGTTAGGTAGCCGAAAAAGTTAGGTTAGGATAGGTTAGGTAGGTTAGGTAGTCGAAAAAACTTTAATTCATGAAAACTTGGCTTATTAGGCAAATCGGGCCTTGCATAGTAGGCTGAGAAGTGCGTTCTGGCTACTAGGTACGACATATATATATATATATATATATATATATATATATATATATATATATATGTCGTACCTAGTAGCCAGAACTCACTTTTTGGCCTACTATTCAAGGCCCGATTTGCCTAATAAGCCAAGTTTTCCTG
>NC_091155.1:15155960-15160960 GCF_040958095.1 Procambarus clarkii
CGAAGCTGCTGATCATGGGGGACCTAAATCATGGAGAGATAAATTGGGAATCAAGGAATCCCCATGGAGGGGACGAAACGTGGGGAGCAAAATTAGTTGATGTTATAGACAGGAATTTCCTGACACAACATGTGAAGGAAGACACAAGGGAAAGAGGAGGAGATGCACCGAGCCTATTAGACCTGATTTTCACCCAGAACGTAGAAGATATCGAGAATTTAGAGCATGAAATACCTCTAGGGGCCAGTGACCATTGTGTCCTAGTCTTTGACTACATGATGGAATTCAAACTTATGACCATGGGACAAGAGATCTGGGAAAGGAGAGCTGACTACAGGAAAGGGGACTATATGAGGATGAGGGACTATCTGGGTGAAGTGCAGTGGGAGGAAGAAATTAGAGGAAAAACAGTCCAAGATATGATGGACCTAGTCATACAGAAATGCCAGGAGGCCGAAGAGAGATTTATACCAACGGTAAAGGGAAAAAATAAGAAGGAATATAATAACCCATGGTTTAATAGACAGTGTCAGGAAGCGAAAATGGCCAGCAGGCGGGAGTGGAGGAAGTACAGAAGACAAAGAACAGAGGACAACAGAAGCAGATACAACAGAGCTAGGAACGATTACATTAACATAAGACGAACATCGGAAAGGGACTATGAGAACGATATTGCAATCAAAGCGAAAAAACAACCTAAGTTACTACACAGTCATATAAGAAGAAAAATGTCGGTGAACGACCAAGTGACAAGACTAAGGAAGACAGAGGGGGCATATACTGAAAGTGACAAGGAAATCTGCGAGGCACTGAATGCCAGTTTCCATGGAGTGTTCACTACCGAGCCTGAGCAGCTCCCATTGTTGGAAGGGGTTACCCTAGATGAAAGACTATCAGATATAGAGGTGACAGCAGAGGAGGTAATGAAACAGTTGACAACTCTAGATGCAACTAAAGCAGTTGGACCAGACAAAGTATCACCGTGGATACTAAAAGAAGCAGCACAGGCCCTCAGCGTGCCTCTGGCAATGATCTTTAATGAGTCACTTATGTCAGGAGAATTGCCCAGTTGCTGGAAGAAGGCAAATGTCGTGCCGATCTTCAAGAAAGGAGATAGGGAGGAGGCACTTAACTACAGACCTGTATCACTGACAAGCATCCCCTGTAAAATACTGGAAAGAATAATTAGGCTACGACTGG
The DNA here is from genome assembly GCF_040958095.1 of Procambarus clarkii. Lineage (NCBI taxonomy): Eukaryota > Metazoa > Arthropoda > Malacostraca > Decapoda > Cambaridae > Procambarus > Procambarus clarkii. The sequence continues at coordinate 15,157,161 of NC_091155.1, forward strand.
TTGCACACCTGGAGAACATTAGGTTTGTGAACAAACATCAACATGGGTTCTGGACAGGGAAATCGTGCCTAACAAACCTTCTGGAATTCTATGATAAAATAACGAGGATAAGACAGGACAGAGATGGTTGGGCAGACTGCATATTTCTGGACTGCCAAAAAGCCTTTGATACAGTACCGCACATGAGACTGCTGTTCAAGCTCGAGAGGCAGGCGGGGGTGGGGGGAAAGGTCCTAGAATGGATAAGGAACTACCTAACAGGAAGGAGCCAAAGAGTTACGGTAAGGGGCGAGAAGTCGGACTGGCGAACAGTAACAAGTGGAGTACCACAAGGATCGGTGCTGGGACCAATTCTATTTCTTGTATATGTTAACGACATGTTTACAGGCGTAGAGTCCTACATGTCGATGTTTGCGGATGATGCAAAGTTGATGAGAAGAGTTGTGACAGATGAGGATTGCAGGATCCTCCAAGAGGACCTGAACAGATTGCAGAGATGGTCAGAGAAATGGCTACTAGAATTCAACACGAGCAAATGTAAAGTTATGGAAATGGGACTAGGAGATAGGAGACCAAAGGGACAGTACACAATGAAGGGGAACAGCCTACCTGTAACGACGCGTGAAAGAGACCTGGGGGTGGACGTAACACCTAATCTATCTCCTGAGGCACATATTAATAGGATAACGACAGCAGCGTACTCTACACTGGCAAAAGTTAGAACATCATTCAGAAACCTAAGTAAGGAGGCATTTAGGGCGCTTTACACTGCCTACGTAAGGCCAGTCTTAGAGTATGCCGCCTCATCATGGAGTCCCCATCTGAAGAAGCATATAATGAAACTGGAAAAGGTTCAGAGGTTTGCAACGAGACTCGTCCCAGAGCTACGAGGGATGGGGTATGAAGAGCGCCTGAGGGAACTGTGCCTTACGACACTAGAAAGAAGAAGGGAGAGGGGGGACATGATAGGAACGTATAAGATACTCAGAGGAATTGACAGAGTGGACATAGACGAAATGTTCACACGGAATAGTAACAGAACGAGAGGACATGGATGGAAGCTTGAAACTCAGATGAGTCACAGAGATGTTAGGAAGTTTTCTTTTAGCGTGAGAGTAGTGGGGAAATGGAATGCACTTCAGGAACAGGTTGTGGAAGCAAATACTATTCATAATTTTAAAACCAGGTATGATAGGGAAATGGGACAGGAGTCATTGCTGTAAACAACCGATGCTCGAAAGGCGGGATCCAAGAGTCAATGCTCGATCCTGCAAGCACATATAGGTGAGTACAAATAGATGAGTACACACACACACACACATATATATATATATATATATATATATATATATATATATATATATATATATATATATATATATATATATATATATATATATATATGTCGTACCTAGTAGCCAGAACTCACTTCTCAGCCTACTATGCAAGACCCGATTTGCCTAATAAGCCAAGTTTTCATGAATTAATTGTTTTTCGACTACCTAACCTACTTAACCTAACCTAACCTAACTTTTTCAGCTACCTAACCTAACCTATAAAGATAGGTTAGGTTAGGTTAGGTAGGGTTGGTTAGGTTCGGTCATATATCTACGTTAATTTTAACTCCAATAAAAAAAATTGACTTCATACATAATGAAATGGGTAGCTTTATCATTTCATGAGAAAAAAAATTAGAGAAAATATATTAATTCAGGAAAACTTGGCTTATTAGGCAAATCGGGCCTTGCATAGCAGGCCGAGTACGACGTTCTGGCTACTAGGTACAACATATATATATATATATATATATATATATATATATATATATATATATATATATATATATATATATATATATATATATATATCGTACCTAGTAGCCAGAATGCACTTCTCAGCCTACTATGCAAGGCCCAATTTGCCTAATAAGCCAAGCTTTCATGAATTAATTGTTTTTCGACAACCTAACCTACCTAACCTAACCTAACCTAACTTTTTCGGCTACCTAACCTAACCTAACCTATAAAGATAGGTTAGGTTAGGTTAGGTAGGGTTGGTTAGGTTCAGTCATATATCTACATTAATTTAAACTCCAATAAAAAAAATGGACCTCATACATCATGAAATGCGTAGCTTTATCATTTCATAAGAAAATAATTACAGAAAATATATTAATTCAGGAAAACTTGGCTTATTTGGCAAATTGGGCCTTGCATAGTAGGCTGAGAAGTGCATTCTGGCTACTAGGTACGTCATATATATATATATATATATATATATATATATATATATATATATATATATATATATATATATATATATATATATATATATATATATATATATATATATATATATATTATTAAATATGACCGAAAAAGTAAGATTAATAATTCTAACACGAATTTTCTCAATCTTTCGTACATTACGCTTCACTGTTGGAGGTAAATCAAAAATCACTTCTCCAAAATTCATTTTTATTTCTAGTCTGACGCGACACGGGCGCGTTTCGTAAAACTTATTACATTTTCAAAGACTTCACAAATACACAACTGATTAGAACTTACGTCTCTCTGATATTATATCTACATTTGAGTGAGGTGGGAAGGGTGATGTGGCATTAACACAAGACAGAACAGGAGGGGATATTAATAGGGTATTAAAAGTATCAACACAAGACAGAACAGAAACAATGGGTATTGAATAGAAGTGTTTGTAGAAAGCCTATTGGTCCATATTTCTTGATGCTTCTATATTGGAGCGGAGTCTTGAGGTGGGTAGAATATAGTTGTGCAATAATTGGCTGTTGATTGCTGGTGTTGACTTCTTGATGTGTAGTGCCTCGCAAACGTCAAGCCGCCTGCTATCGCTGTATCTATCGATGATTTCTGTGTTGTTTACTAGGATTTCTCTGGCGATGGTTTGGTTATGGGAAGAGATTATATGTTCCTTAATGGAGCCCTGTTGCTTATGCATCGTTAAACGCCTAGAAAGAGATGTTGTTGTCTTGCCTATATACTGGGTTTTTTGGAGCTTACAGTCCCCAAGTGGGCATTTGAAGGCATAGACGACGTTAGTCTCTTTTAAAGCGTTCTGTTTTGTGTCTGGAGAGTTTCTCATGAGTAGGCTGGCCGTTTTTCTGGTTTTATAGTAAATCGTCAGTTGTATCCTCTGATTTTTGTCTGTAGGGATAACGTTTCTATTAACAATATCTTTCAGGACCGTTTCCTCCGTTTTATGAGCTGTGGAAAAGAAGTTCCTGTAAAATAGTCTAATAGGGGGTATAGGTGTTGTGTTAGTTGTGAAACGCGCCCGTGTCGCATCAGACTAGAAATAAAAATGAATTTTGGAGAAGTGATTTTTGATTTACCTCCAACAGTGAAGCGTAATGTACGAAAGATTGAGAAAATTCGTGTTAGAATTATTAATCTTACTTTTTCGGTCATATTTAATAATATATGTCTACAGGAAAGACTGCTACCAAAATATACTAATATATATATATATATATATATATATGTATATATATATATATATATATATATATATATATATATATATATATATATATATATATATATATATATATATATATATATATATATATATACATATCAATAATCTTTTTACATGACAAGTGATTCAACAAGAGACTCACAAGAGTCTGTAAACAAGGAACTTTAAATCTATGGTGAGGCACTTTAAATCTATGGTGAGGCACTTTAAATCTATGGTGAGGCACTTTAAATCTATGGTGAGGCACTTTAAATCTTTGGTGAGTCACACAGTCACTAGTCTTG
>NC_091155.1:15173460-15178460 GCF_040958095.1 Procambarus clarkii
ATATGAGTTGAAACGTTATCCTAGATATCATTCTCGTCACATTCACGGCGATTATAAGTTTAAAAGTTCTCCAGCAAATTGTAGACACTTTTGATCAAGCCTTCTGCGTCAATCAGAGTCACTACCTTTGCGTCACACCTTTGCGTCACTCCTCTTGCGTCACTCCTCTGTTCCATATAGATATTTTCCTAGATACTGCATTTGTTAGTAAGAGAAAGTCATTTTCCAAGCATCAAAGATACAATTTCCTAATCATGATGTATTTTTTGGTAATTTATGTATAATTTTTTCTAACACCTGTATATATATATATATTTTTAGTGTTCGTGTATTCTTGTGTATTTACTGATGAACTGATATACACAAATACCCTGATATACCCTGATATACCCTGATATACACAAATACCCTGATATACCCTGATATACCCTGATATACACAAATACCCTGATATACCCTGATATACCCTGATATACCCTGATATACACAAATACCCTGATATACCCTGATATACCCTGATATACCCTGATATACCCTGATATACACAAATACCCTGATATACCCTGATATACCCTGATATACACAAATATTTCCCGCAATACAGAAATATTTGTTTTATACAGAAGTTACGAACTGAAAATGTGGTTCAAGTTCGCATTTTTAAAGGTTAATAAATTCAAGTAATATTTTAAAAATATATATATAATTTTACTCAGTGAATTTGGTTGTGAGATCTGAATGTAAACACAGTTTTTCTAGCGCCGATGATTATGAATTAGCAGCCGTCAAGCGCCTTTGTTTATACATGTAAAACTGTTTACACACGGCCCATCCTCATCAACAGAGGTCAAATACTCATCAATCCAATCACCAAACTGTTTTTGAATGAGTTTATGCACGAATATATATTTGTATGGTCGCTTCAGTAAGATTTTGCCATATGTGTTTAACAACTTCTTCTGCTCTGTTGAATCTAAGTTGAAATCTTAATGGGTTTGTAACTGTGCACTATGTTAGATAATGTTACAGTGGTCTGTTGTGGCTGTAACTGTGCACTGTGTTAGAAAATGTTCCAGTGGTCTGTTGTGGTTGTAACTGTACACTGTGTTAGATAATGTTCCAGTGGTCTGTTGTGGTTGTAACTGTGCACTGTGTTAGATAATGTTCCAGTGGTCTGTCAGGGTGACTCACAACTGATGACGTTCGAACAGTGCTTCAAACTGTTCGAATCTCAACCCTGCAAATGCTTCAGTTGCGTATTTTAAATACAAATAATCGCCAACGGAGCCTCAACTATCTCCTGAAGCCCACATCAAGCGGATACCATCAGCGACGTATGCAAGGTTGCCCAAAATAGGAACTGCTTTTAGAAGTTTGTTCAAATATTCAAGACCTGTAAGTCACGTATGTCAGACCAATGCTGGAGTATGCAGCGCCAGCGTTGAGTCCTGACATAACGCGAATTCAACCGTATTTGGTCATTTCTTTGTCACGTTGATTGTTTTTCTCTATCATGCTTCTTTGTATTCACTGATGCAGAGCCGGTCGGCCGAGCGGACAGCACGCTGGACTTGTGATCCTGTGGTCCTGGGTTCGATCCCAGGCGCCGGCGAGAAACAATGGGCAGAGTTTCTTTCACCCTATGCCCCCTGTTACCTAGCAGTAAAATAGGTACCTGGGTGTTAGTCAGCTGTCACGGGCTGCTTCCTGGGGGTGGAGGCCTGGTCGAGGACCGGGCCGCGGGGACACTAAAGCCCCGAAATCATCTCAAGATAACCTCAAGATAACCTCAAGATAACCATCCTTCATGCACTGCAAAACCTGCCTTGGCAGCCTTGCATTTTGCACCATGTTGTCAACTTGACTGCTGTCAGGTGAAGTACTCACCTAATTGTGCTTGCCGGGGGTTGAGCTCTGGCTCTTTGGTCCTGCCTCTCAACTGTCAATCAACAGGTATACAGGTTCCTGAGCCTATTGGGCTCTATCATATCTACACTTGAAACTGTGTATGGAGTCAGCCTCCACCACATCACTGCCACAGCACTGTAGTAACTGGCAGTTACCTATAGGTACCCAGGTACCTATTTTACTGCTAGGTAACAGGGGGGGGCATAGGGTGACAGAAACTCTGCCCATTGTTTCTCGCCGGCGCCTGGGATCGAACCCAGGACCACAGGACCACACAAGTCCAGCGTGCTGTCCGCTCGGCCGACCGGCTCCCTTTATTTAGGAGTTTTATGAAGGTGATAAGCATATCTACAGGGAACTTCCTCCAGAAACACCCAGTCCTAAGGGAGAAGTTTCGCCCCATGGGGAATATACGCACCCCAAGGGAGCTCCCTACGTGGGGTAGCGATGTTTATGGGTTATCTTGAGGTTATCTTGAGTTGATTTCGGGGCTTTAGTGTCCCCGCGGCCCGGTCCTTGACCAGGCCTCCACCCCCAGGAAGCAGCCCGTGACAGCTGACTAACACCCAGGTACCTATTTACTGCTAGGTAACAGGGGCATTCAGGGTGAAAGAAACTTTGCCCATTTGCTTCTGCCTCGTGCGGGAATCGAACCCGCGCCACAGAATTACGAGTCCTGCGCGCTATCCACCAGGCTACGAGGCCCCTCGTGGGTAGTGGGTGTTGTGGTGGGCAAGGGGAAGGCTGTTTACCTCACGGCCGCCGCGCGCCTCTCAACACGCAACAAACTTTCGTGTTTGCGTGGTCGAGCGGGGAAATAGCTTCTTGATGGGTTTATAATCTGGTTGTGTGACCCTGTTCTTCAAGTTATTAGAGCCGTGTTGGGGAAGTTGCTTGTTAGCGGGACAGGTTGTTGACCCCTGTGTGTGTGGGGGGGGGGGGGGGTGTGCGTGTGTGTGTGTGTGTGTGTGTGTGTGTGTGTGTGGGTGTGTGTGTGTGTGTGTGTGTGTGTGTGTGTGTGTGTGTGTGTGTGTGTGTGTGTGTGTGTGTGTGTGTGTGTGTGTGTGTGTGTGTGTACTCACCTATTTGTGCTTGCGGGGGTTGAGCTTTGGCTCTTTGGTCCCGCCTCTCAACTGTCAATCAACTGGTGTACAGGTTCCTGAGCCTACTGGGCTCTATCATATCTACATTTAAAACTGTGTATGGAGTCAGCCTCCACCACATCACTGCCTAATGCATTCCATCCGTTAACTACTCTGACACTGAAAAAGTTCCTTCTAACGTCTCTGTGGCTCATGTGAGTACTCAGTTTCCACCTGTGTCCCCTTGTTCGCGTCCCACCAGTGTTGAATAGTTTATCCTTGTTTACCCGGTCGATTCCTCTGAGGATTTTGTAGGTTGTGATCATGTCTCCCCTTACTCTTCTGTCTTCCAGTGTCATAAGGTGCATTTCCCGCAGCCTTTCCTCGTAACTCATGCCTCTTAGTTCTGGGACTAGTCTAGTGGCATACCTTTGGACTTTTTCCAGCTTCGTCTTGTGCTTGACAAGGTACGGGCTCCATGCTGGGGCCGCATACTCCAGGATTGGTCTTACATATGTGGTGTACAAGATTCTGAATGATTCCTTACACAGGTTCCTGAACGCTGTTCTGATGTTAGCCAGCCTCGCATATGCCGCAGACGTTATTCTTTTTATGTGGGCTTCAGGAGACAGGTTTGGTGTGATATCAACTCCTAGATCTTTCTCTCTGTTCGTTTCATTAAGTACTTCATCTCCTATTCTGTATCCTGTGTTTGTCCTCCTATTTCCACCACCTAGTTTCATTACTTTGCATTTACTCGGGTTGAACTTCAACAGCCATTTGTTGGACCATTCACTCAGTCTGTCTAGGTCATCTTGTAGCCTCCTACTATCGTCCTCAGTTTCAATCCTCCTCATAATTTTTGCATCATCGGCAAACATTGAGAGAAACGATTCTATACCCTCTGGAAGATCATTTACATATATCAGAAACAGTATAGGTCCAAGGACTGACCCCTGCGGTACTCCACTCGTAACGTCTCGCCAATCTGAGACCTCACCCCTCACACTGACTCGTTGTCTCCTGTTACTTAGGTACTCCTGTATCCAACGGAGTACCTTCCCTTTCACTCCAGCCTGCATCTCCAGTTTTTTCACTAGCCTCTTGTGTGGCACTGTATCAAAGGCTTTCTGACAATCCAAAAATATGCAGTCTGCCCACCCTTCTCTTTCTTGCCTTATTTGTGTTGCCTTTGTGTGTGGGTGTGTGTGTGTGTGTGTGTGTGTGTGTGTTTACTAGTTGTGTTTTTACGGGGGTTGAGCTTTGCTCTTTCGGCCCGCCTCTCAACTGTCAATCAACTGTTTACTAACTACTTTTTTTTTTCCACACCACACACACACACCCCAGGAAGCAGCCCGTGACAGCTGACTAACTCCCAGGTACCTATTTACTGCTAGGTAACAGGGGCATTCAGGGTGAAAGAAACTTTGCCCATTTGTTTCTGCCTCGTGCGGGAATCGAACCCGCGCCACAGAATTACGAATCCTGCGCGCTATCCACCTGGCTACGAGGCCCCACCACACCCCACATGTGTGTGTGTGTGTGTGTGTGTGTGTGTGTGTGTGTGTGTGTGTGTGTGTGTGTAAATCACGCACATAAACATATGATGAACAATATGACAGTGTCAGACGACACAGACAGATGAACGTTTCGGCTGATCAGGGCCGAAACGTTCATCTTTCATTTCAATTTATCTGTGGATTTTATATATATATATATATATATATATATATATATATATATATATATATATATATATATATATATATATATATATATATATATATATATATATGAATCAACAATAGGTCTTAGAAAATATATTAAGATATGAGGTACATCTGCATTAGTGCAGCTACCCTAGACTATATGAAGTGGAGTACAGTGTGTCAAAAAAGCTAACTAGGTGATGCTAAGAAATTCCCATCACACAGGATGGTTAGTCATACAGAGCCATGTGTTTAGTAGCCTGCACTGGCAAATTTTGGGTACACTGTAATGATATCTTCA
>NC_091155.1:15183460-15185960 GCF_040958095.1 Procambarus clarkii
CTCTGTGTATAGCATCAGAGCACATGGAGCTCTGTGTATAGAGCTCTGTGTAAGAGCCCCCATTGTATTCCATTAGAGCACATCAGCTCTAATACGTGTAAATTGCATAGCATTAAGGTCTAGTTTAATATATAATCCCCATATTCTGTTCATGATATCTTGCAACTTGTGTTCAATATTATGCAATATTATTCTGGCTAAATCAAAGATTTTCTGAACATTTTGTAAGATATCATTTGCCTCTATTCTGTCGAATTTACTTTTCTTTTTAAGTTTTTAAATTCACTTTTGTAGTCACGCAATATATAAGTTTTAAGTTCTTGCAGTGTTCATACTTACAAGAATGTAAGTACATATAAATACATATAAGTACATATAAGATATAGGTAAATATAAATAAATAAATAGACAAATTTGATGTGCAGGCGATGAGTCACAATAACGTGGCTAAAGTATGTTGACCAGACCACACACTAGAAGGTGAAGGGACGACGACGTTTCGGTCCGTCCTGGACCATTCTCAAATCGTCGAGGACGTTTCGGTCCGTCCTGGACCATTCTCAAGTCTTCGACGACATTTTGGTCCGTCCTGGACCATTCTCAAGTCGTCGACGACATTTCGGTCCGTCCTGGATCATTCTCAAGTCGTCGACGACGACATTTCGGTATGTCCTGGACCATTCTCAAATCGTCGAGGACGTTTCGGTCTGTCCTGTACCATTCTCAAGTCGTCGACGACGACGTTTCGCTCCGTCCTGGGCCATTCTCGAGTCGTAGACGACGTTTCGCTCCGCCCTGGACCATTCTCAAGTCGATTCACGACTTGAGAATGCCCCAGGACGGACCGAAACGTCGTCGTCGTCGTCGTCCCTTCACCATCTAGTGTGTGTGGTCTGGTCAACATATTTTCAGTTGATGTTTTATTAAGGTAATATATATATATATATATGGCATGTTTTTCTCCTACAGGCGACGGGAAAAGCGTGGGTGTGTGGGGTAGTGGGTCTCCTGTTGCACTTCCTGCATCTGGTCTCCTGTTGCTGGCTCCTGGCTCTTACTGGCCGTCTCCTGGGCTCTCTCCTGCACCGTCGACCTCTACACACCGCCCTCTATTGCACGGCTTCTTGGGGAGCGTCCCTAGGCCTCGTTGTGGTGAGTATATATAGAGGTTTTTCTTCCCTCTTGATTTCAGAGTCAAAAATCCAACCTCTTTTAGCCTGGTTAGGGACGTTTAGCTAGGCCCTTGCAACTGAGAGCATGCGAATGATTGATGTAGGATTGATTGCTACTAATGAATGATGTAGGAATGATTGGATGTTGATAATGATGGCTTGTTGCTTGAGGATAAGTTTGCCTGATGGATAGGTTAGGTTAGGTTAGGTTAGGTTAGGTTAGGTGATGGATAGAATCAAAGCGTTTTGATAGAAGTAGAAGCCAAGATAATTCGGTTAATGTTAAGTTCGCGTAACAGTCAGTGTTGTATCAACGTCGTTGCTCAAGAGAAATGACGTTTATGTGACAATTTCAACGTTTATTTGACGTTACTGGAATACGTTGTACCACTGGGTTATATTAGTGATTTTTGCGTCTGTTCGACGTTTTATTTTTCTCACATAATTCATACACACACACACACACACACACACACACACACACACACACACACACACACACACACACACACACACACACACACACATACACACACACATACACACACAGACACACAGACACACACACACACACACACACATACACACACAGACACACACACACACACACACACACACACACACACACATACACACACAGACACACACACACACACACACACACACACACACACACACACACACACACACACACACACACACACACACACACACACACACACACACACACATACACACATACACACACACACACACACACACACACACACACACACACACACACACACACACACACACACACACACACACACACACACACACACACACACACAAACATACACACGCACACACAAGTTTCAAAGCGTTATGTGACAAAGAGTGCTGGGAAGACGGGACACCACGAGCATAGCTCCCATCCTGTAACTATACTTAGGTAATTACACTTAGGTAATTACACACACACACACACACACACACACCTTTTGTTTCCGCCTCCACCGGGGATCGAACCCGGAATCTCAGGACTACGAATCCCGAACGCTGTCCACTCAGCTGTCACCCCCCCCTCTACTTGGAGCCGTTAAGTTCCTTACGATGCAAAATGCCTTCAAATTACACCTGATCAACCAGGCTGTGAGGCATACGGTAGGCTAGCTGCGAGTCGCTGTGTCCAACAGCGACTATCTTGAGGTTATCTTGAGATGATTTCGGGGCTTTAGTGTCCCCGCGGCCCGGTCCTCGACCAGGCCTCCACCCCCAGGAAGCAGCCCGTGACAGCTGACTAACACCCAGGTACCTATTTTACTGCTAGGTAACAGGGGGCATAG
>NC_091155.1:15193460-15198460 GCF_040958095.1 Procambarus clarkii
TTTTGTTCATCTTTAGGTAAGGGCAGGTTTTGGGTTTCTTTCACCCTATGCCCCCTGTTACCTAGCAGTAAAATAGGTACCTGGGTGCTAGTCAGCTGTCACGGGCTGCATCCTGGGGGGTGGAGGCCTGGTCGAGGACCGGGCCGCGGGGACACTAAGCCCCGAAATCATCTCAAGATAACCACTATGCCCCTGTTACCTAGCAGTAAAATAGGTACCTGGGTGTTAGTCAGCCGTCACGGGCTGCTTCCTGGGGGTGGAGGCCTGGTCGAGGACCGGGCCGCGAGGACACTAAAGCCCCGAAATCATCTCAAGATAACCTCAAGATAACCCCTATGCCCCTGTTACCTAGCAGTAAAATAGGTACCTGGGTGTTAGTCAGCCGTCACGGGCTGCTTCCTGGAGGTGGAGGCCTGGTCGAGGACCGGGCCGCGAGGACACTAAAGCCCCGAAGTCATCTCAAGATAACCTCAAGATAACCCCTATTGTTCATCAGAATTCTGATCAAGGCATAGAGAAGATTCATATCTATTCTTAACCGTATTCTTAATCTTAACGGATTGGCTAGTACATAACAGCCTTTAACACCTTACTACTTTAGTAGCCTTCTTGTTATGTGTAAGTCTAATAGCCTCAAGACTTTCCACCCGGCCCTGAGTCGTGGACAAGGAGATGGTGGCAGCCACAACTCAAGGCGCTCAGCCTCAAGCTTGCTCTATTTTTCAAGAAAATCACTCCATCAGAACTATTTATTTTTAGGCGGAAACACACGTTTGAAACGCATTCTTCAACACCTAGATGCGTGGGTTATCATTGTTGTGTAAGATTGGCTATCTGGAACAAAAAGTTCCAAGTAGCACGGGCTATGGCGAGCCCCTGATGGGATATCAGATTATTCGACCATTCCTCGCCTCATCCAGTAACTAACTTGACCATTACTTAGCATTAAAGTTAGTTCATTCCTAATGGAAACTAATAAATATTCCTAATGGAATTAATGCAAATTAGGAATATTTTTATTCCTAATTTAGGAATTAAATTAGGAATAAAAATAATATTAAAAAAATAATATTCCATTATTAAAAATAATAATAGAATATTCCTAATGGAATTAGGAATTCCATTAGGAATATTATTCCTAATGGAATTTCTAATTATTATGAGATCTAATTATTTATTCATTAATGGGGTTAAGGGTGGGGGGGCGCCGGCCCCAGCCCTCCCCCTTAACACCCCTTCATCACCCTCTTGTTACCAGCCAATAGACAACCATTAACATGGATATAGCCACTAAACACAATTGCTCAGACTTAATGGTTAGTAAATTGCCTGGTGGAGATGGGGCTATGTAAGCCTGTTCGTTCATGTTCACGCCCACACCTGTCCTCCCACACCTGTCTACCTTACACCTGTCTACCCACACACCTGTCCACCCACACCTGTCCACCCACATCTGTCCACCCACACCTGTCCACCTCACACCTGTCCACCCACACACCTGCCCACCCACACCTGCCCACCCACACCTGCCTACCCACACACCTGCCTACCCACACCTGTCAACCCACAGAGAATTTCGGAGAATTAAGACAATTCTGAAACTCCATTTTTTCTTTCTCTGAACTTTTTGAATTCCACATATTACATCATTCAGTTTTTCTTTCAGTTCTGAATAAACCTTGCAGCTCAGTCCTGAGGCTGGCTGTGTCTCTCAATGCAGTCGTTGTGTTGAAGCTGACTATTATGTCTGGCAATTCGTACCTCAAGGAGACGATTATGGAATGAGTTTTCTAAGATGTTCCCTCGTCCCTGAAGTCTCTGAGGACTGTGTCATTGACAGCTCCTATTGAATGCTTCCTAGTTTTCGCATATTCGAGTCTTGGATTTCAATACCCTTGCCTACGATAGCGTTGATCGAGTGCAATAACCATTGGACGAACACAGAGCATTCAACCGCTGTTTATTGGAAGACCTTTTCCTATTGGTCCTTGTGTTAACAGCTGTAAGTGACGCGGTAACAAAGAGAGGACATAAGAGAGAGAGAGAGAGAGAGAGAGAGAGAGAGAGAGAGAGAGAGAGAGAGAGAGAGAGAGAGAGAGAGAGAGAGAGAGAGAGAGAGAGAGAGAGAGAGAGAGAGAGAGAGAGAGAGAGAGAGAGAGAGGAAAGATGAAGCTTGAGAAGATTGAAATAAGGGAAGGAGAGAGAGACAGAGAGAGGAGAGGCATGTGGAAAGAGATAAATGGAAAGGAATAAAGCGGGTTTCTTGGGTATGAAACATGTGAGATTAATATCGAATTGAGGAAAAATGGAGTTAAGAAAGATGGATGAAGGAATGGAGAAAGAAGAAGATGAGATAAAGAAAGAGAAGGAACAGGAGATGGTGAAAGATTTCACCATCGCAATCACGAAAGTGCTTCCCACATCTCACAAGACATAAATAACAAAGAGTGTCCTCTCCAAGCAGCACTGTGACTCCTGCTTCACGCCGAAACCCCCACCAAAAATGACATCTATAAGTCCAACCCTCCAAGTCCTCACCCTCTCCAAGTCCTCTCCCCTCCAAGTCCTCCCCCTCCAAGTCCTCCCCCTCCAAGGCCTCCCCCTCCAAGTCCATCCCCTCCAAGTCCTCCCAAGTCCAACACTTCAACGTTGCAACCTTGGAGAGAGAGAGAGAGACGTGAGCAATTCTCACAAGAGCCAGTCTTGAGAGTAGTGAGAAAGAGGAGGAGGAGGAGTGTGACTTCTCTCAGACCTTGAGCAGGTATGCTGTGGGGGGGGGGGAGTAGGGGTGATATACCTGCCAGGTATATCATTATAATATATTCATCTTGTACGATGCAACACTATACCTGTTGATATTTCTTGGCTGTGATTTGTTATTTGATAATCTCTCTCTCTCTCTCTCTCTCTCTCTCTCTCTCTCTCTCTCTCTCTCTCTCTCTCTCTCTCTCTCTCTCTCTCTCTCTCTCTCTCTCTTTCTCTCTCATTCTAGGATTGCTGTTACATAATACCCACAGGAAAGTCTCACATTCTCTTGTCTGTAGCAAATTCCTTGAGACGTCTTCATTTCATTTAGGGCAATTCTCGCTCACCGAGAAAAATGCAGTGGAAAGGAGGACAGGGGCAGAGAGAGAGAGAGAGAAAGAGAGAGAGAGAGAGAGAGAGAGAGAGAGAGAGAGAGAGAGAGAGAGAGAGAGAGAGAGAGAGAGAGAGAGAGAGAGAGAGAGAGAGAGAGAGAGAGAGAGAGAGAGAGAATTAAGCCACCCAAGAGGTGGCACGGGCATGAATAGCCCCGTAATCTCCGCTGTTGAACCTTACCCATAAAAGACATCATTCACTGGTCACTGCAAAATCAACAGTGATCTTGATTGGACATTGCTAGTGCTGTTGCAAGGCTGTGCCACCGGAGGACTCTTGGCTAAGCTTCTAGCTTAAAGCTCCTAGTTCACTGTATACCACAGTGAACCACAGTGAACCATAGTTTACCACAGTGAACCACAGTGAACCACAGTCCACCACAGTCCACCACAGTGCACCACAGTGAACCACAGTGAACCACAGTGCACCACAGTGAACCACAGTGAACCACAGTCCACCACAGTGAACCACAGTGAACCACAGTGCACCACAGTGAACCACAGTGTAAGTGAACTTGGCCCCAAGCCCTGCAATGTTCACTCCGATGATGAACAACCAAAACTTGTTGAAGTTGGTGTCTGAACTGATGAGTTCACTCTACAACCCCAAGAGATGAATTACCCAAGACGGCAGATCATTGTTACAGACGATGGTCATTACTAACGTGAATGATATTCAATATCTTAGAAAGGTTCTCCAGTTGTATAGAAGAGATTTCTAGCGTCTAGTAATGAGGTTAATGTCTGTGGAGTTGTACACATGGCTGACTCGTCGCAGTTGTATTTTCTTTACCATCATGTAATACGTCAGCTTATACAATAGGTGGTGTATAATACATCAGTTTATACAGTAGCTGAGAGCGTTACGCTGGTTCTATATCCCTCTGTCTTGCTTCAGTGTGTTGAAGAAACATCTATGTGTTGCTTCAGTGTGTTGAAGAAACATCTATGTGTTGCTTCAGTGTGTTGAAGAAACATCTATGTGTTGCTTCAGTGTGTTGAAGAAACATCTAAGTGTTGCTTCAGTGTGTTGAAGAAACATCTATGTGTTGCTTCAGTGTGTTGAAGAAACATCTATGTGTTGCTTCAGTGTGTTGAAGAAACATCTATGTGTTGCTTCAGTGTGTTGAAGAAACATCTATGTGTTGCTTCAGTGTGTTGAAGAAACATCTATGTGTTGCTTCAGTGTGTTGAAGAAACATCTATGTGTTGCTTCAGTGTGTTGAAGAAACATCTATGTGTTGCTTCAGTGTGTTGAAGAAACACCTATGTGTTGCTTCAGTGTGTTGAAGAAACATCTATGTGTTGCTTCAGTGTGTTGAAGAAACACCTATGTGATGCTTCAGTGTGTTGAAGAAACACCTATGTGTTGCTTCAGTGTGTTGAAGAAACACCTATGTGTTGCTTCAGTGTGTTGAAGAAACATCTATGTGTTGCTTCAGTGTGTTGAAGAAACATCTATGTGTTGCTTCAGTGTGTTGAAGAAACATCTATGTGTTGCTTCAGTGTGTTGAAGAAACACCTATGTGTTGCTTCAGTGTGTTGAAGAAACACCTATGTGTTGCTTCAGTGTGTTGAAGAAACATCTATGTGTTGCTTCAGTGTGGTGAAGAAACACCTATGTGTTGCTTCAGTGTGTTGAAGAAACACCTATGTGTTGCTTCAGTGTGTTGAAGAAACACCTATGTGTTGCTTCAGTGTGTTGAAGAAACACCTATGTGTTGCTTCAGTGTGTTGAAGAAACACCTATGTGTTGCTTCAGTGTGTTGAAGAAACACCTATGTGTTGCTTCAGTGTGGTGAAGAAACACCTATGTGTTGCTTCAGTGTGTTGAAGAAACACCTATGTGTTGCTTCAGTGTGT
>NC_091155.1:15203460-15238460 GCF_040958095.1 Procambarus clarkii
TACTACGATGTTAAGTAACTTGATTCACTACAAGAACATCTTAAGATCATCGTAACTTCTACCGACTTGCTGGCAGGAAAGATATTGATATTACAAATAATTCTTAACATTTCTAATTGAAAATACCGAGATGTTCATATTTTGTTCAACATCAAACATTTTTTTTGTTTTGTGGGAGCCGAGCGGACAGCACGCTGGACTTGTGATCCTGTGGTCCTGGGTTCGATCCCAGGCGCCGGCGAGAAACAATGGGCAGAGTTTCTTTCACCCTATGCTCCCTTTTTTACCTAGCAGTAAAATAGGTACCTGGGTGTTAGTCAGCTGTCACGGGCTGCTTCCTGGGGGGTGGAGGCCTGGTCGAGGACCGGGCCGCGGGGACACTAAAAGCCCCCAAAATCATCTCAAGATAACCTCAAGATAACATGAACAGTTATATCTTGTCGCAGAGTTTCCTAGGATTAGTGAATATTTTCTCAGAGTAAAACTAAAAAAAAAAAAAAATGAGTAAGAGATGCAAAATGTAATCTCATTAACGTGATGTATCAATGAGTTTCACCTATTGTATTTTGTTGATGGAAAATACATCCAATGCTATTGTATCTGGATACTTTAACTGCATTATTTTTGTGAGGGATTGTAGCAGGGTATTCACATACGCCTGCAGCATTAGATATCACTCAAACCAAAATGGATTGAAAATGTCATAAAAAGAATTAATTCTGGAGTTTCAGGAAAATATACAGGGAGAAAAATTATAGTTCAATGACTGACGGAATATATATATATATATATATATATATATATATATATATATATATATATATATATATATATATATATATATATATATATATATATATTATATAAATCAATATAGCAAAGGTCAAATATACTTTAATATTATTCCTATTGGCTGCTGATATCATTATTGAGTAAAAGTTTCAATAACCGAGATTAAAGGCAATGGTACAGGGATGTAGAAGTTAAATTGATAATTAAATTGATAAATTGAAGTTTAATTGATAATTAAAATGTAATTGGTAATTGTTGTGTTATACGGGAACGTTTGGATACGAATATAGATGCAAATGTGTTTTTCCTATATTTAGATATCTCTGTATTTAGATATCTCTGTATTTAGATATCTCTGTATTTAGATATCTCTGTATTTAGATATCTCTGTATTTTGATATCTCTGTATTTTGATATCTCTGTATTTTGATATCTCTGTATTTAGATATCTCTGTATTTAGATATCTCTGTATTTAGATATCACTGTTTTTAGATATCTCTGTATTTAGATATCTCTGTATTTAGATATCACTGTTTTTAGATATCTCTGTATTTAGATATCACTGTATTTAGACATCTCTGTATTTAGACATCTCTGTATTTAGACATCTCTGTATTTAGATATCTCTGTATTTAGATATCTCTGTATTTAGATATCTCTGTATTTAGACATCTCTGTATTTAGACATCTCTGTATTTAGACATCTCTATATTTAGACATCTCTATATTTAGATATCTTTGTATTTAGATATCTTTGTATTTAGATATCTCTGTATTTAGATATCTCTGTATTTAGACATCTCTGTATTTAGATATCTCTGTGTTTAGATATCTCTGTATTTAGATATCTCTGTATTTAGATATCTCTGTATTTAGATATCTCTGTATTTAGATATCTCTGTATTTAGATATCTCTGTATTTAGATATCTTTGTATTTAGATATCTTTGTATTTAGATATCTCTGTATTTAGATATCTCTGTATTTAGATATCTCTATATTATTTCATCTATGTATTTGTTTCACATACACCACATATTACATAGAGTGAGATAAATGCATATTACATCTTCAGCTATCTAATTATATCTATTCGTACATCTATGGAAAAATCTACTCGTTATCTCTCAGTAACTTTATATCTGTTTATACATTGTTTTATAACCTGACTGTCTCTTGATCCATCCATCTATATGAATGTCTACCCGTCTGTCTGTCAACTTGGCTGCTCTTCCGTCTATCTGCTTGGCTGCCCTTCTGTCTGTCAACTTGGCTGCTCTTCCGTCTATCTGCTTGGCTGCCCTTCTGTCTATCTGCTTGGCTGCCCTTCTGTCTATCTGCTTGGCTGCCCTTCTGTCTATCTTCCTGGCTGCCCTTCTGTCTATCTTCCTGGCTGCCCTTCTGTCTATCTTCCTGGCTGCCATTCCGTCTGTCTGTCTATTTGACGGCCCATCCTCCTATCTACTTGCCTGCCAATCTGTCTATATTCCTGGCTGCCTATTCATCTATCTACCCCGTCTCTACCCGTTCATCTACCTGTCTCACTATCCGTCTATCTACTCCCAACCCACACCAATTAAGACCCCCCCCCCCCTAGCGTCTTAACACATCCTAACAATCCAATTAGATTTCAACAATGTCTCACACTGTTTGTTATTCTCAGATTTTTAGCTACTCAGAACGAAATATCCATGTAGCACGGGCTAAGGTGATCCCGTAAGTCTCTCACACACAAACTCTCAACTCTTTATATATCCATTCCATTATCATCTGACCATTATTCTCAGATTTTTAGCTACTCAGAACGAAATATCCATGTAGCACGGGCTAAGGTGATCCCGTAAGTCTCTCACACACAAACTCTCAACTCTTTATATATCCATTCCATTATCATCTGACCATTATTCTCAGATTTTTAGCTACTCAGAACGAAATATCCATGTAGCACGGGCTAAGGTGATCCCGTAAGTCTCTCACACACAAACTCTCAACTCTTTATATATCCATTCCATTATCATCTGACCATTATTCTCAGATTTTTAGCTACTCAGAATGAAATATCCATGTAGCACGGGCTAAGGTGATCCCGTAAGTTTCTCACACACAAACTCTCAACTCTTTATATATCCATTCCATTATCATCTGACCATTATTCTCAGATTTTTAGCTACTCAGAACGAAATATCCATGTAGCACGGGCTAAGGTGATCCCGTAAGTTTCTCACACACAAACTCTCAACTCTTTATATATCCATTCCATTATCATCTGACCATTATTCTCAGATTTTTAGCTACTCAGAACGAAATATCCATGTAGCACGGGCTAAGGTGATCCCGTAAGTTTCTCACACACAAACTCTCAACTCTTTATATATCCATTCCATTATCATCTGACCATTATTCTCAGATTTTTAGCTACTCAGAACGAAATATCCATGTAGCACGGGCTAAGGTGATCCCGTAAGTCTCTCACACACACAAACTCTCAACTCTTTATATATCCATTCCATTATCATCTGACCATTATTCTCAGATTTTTAGCTACTCAGAACGAAATATCCATGTAGCACGGGCTAAGGTGATCCCGTAAGTCTCTCACACACACAAACTCTCAACTCTTTATATATCCATTCCATTATCATCTGACCATTATTCTCTTACTTTCTCCAGACCCTCAGAAGAAAAAAAAATGGCCATGTACAGAAAAACTTTACTGGAAAACTGTGATTCTATTTTTTTTTTTTCCTCGTTCCTTCTACCAAGAGCTTTCTTGGTATTGTTCCTATTTTCATAAATTTGTCTGTGACACAAAGTGGCAGTCCACACACACTCACACTCTCCTGTCTCGGCGAATATACAGAGAAAAAAACATTTTTTTCTCTCTGTTGCGGCATTTCCTTTTCAGGCATTTTTCCTGTGCTTGAGTTACCGCTGGAGTTTATGTGTCCGTTTTCTGTGGGATTATTTTTTTTTTGGAGTGTTCCCATTCTCTGTCGAGTTTGTTGTTTTAATGTATTTCTTGAGAAGGAAGTTTAAAAATTAACTGTTCAAAAGCTCATTTTTACATATAAATATATATTTAATTCATTTTAATAAGTAAATATCTGCATATTTTCCTATGTAAGGAGAATAATTTAACACCAAAGAAAGTGGGAAACAGAAAACGATAGCTCAGTCCTCTCAAAGAAAACGTGCGAGAGGAACTTAAATCACAGGAGTTCCGGCGCGAGGCGTCTTAGGAGGACAAACTCCTAACTTAGGATTTCCGGATCAAGTGTGGAATCCTTCGGGAGTGGAATCCTATACGAGGTGGAGACGGGTGAATCCCCCGGCAAATAGGATCGAGAACCTGAAATGCGGCTGTTTTGTTGTCTCTGGCATCTTGATGTTGACGGGTTTTGACGGAGGGAATTGGCGTCCGGGGAGCAGTCTGCTCCAGCTGTTTCTTTCTCACATATATGCTATGATGACAAGTCCAGGAGCAAGGAGGACTACTTATCCTTGTTTGACAAGTCCTGGCCATGCTAGACTACTTATCTTTGCTTGACAAGTCCAGGCCAAGGAAGACTACTTATACTTGCTTGACAAGTCCTGGCCATGCTAGACTACTTATCTTTGCTTGACAAGTCTTGGCCAAGGAAGACTACTTATCCTTGCTTGACAAGTCCTGGCCATGCTAGACTACTTATGCTGGCTTGACAAGTCTTGGCCAAGGAAGACTACTTATCCTTGTTTGACAAGTCCTGGCCATGCTAGACTACTTATGCTGGCATGACAAGTCCAGGCCAAGCAAGACTACTTATCCTTGTTTGACAAGTCCTGGCCATGCTAGACTACTTATGCTGGCATGTCAAGTCCAGGCCAAGCAAGACTACTTATCCTTGCTTGACAAGTCCAGGCCAAGGAAGACTACTTATCCTTGCTTGACAAGTCCTGGCCATGCTAGACTACTTATGCTGGCATGACAAGTCCAGGCCAAGCAAGACTACTTATCCTTGCTTGACAAGTCCAGGCCAAGGAAGACTACTTATCCTTGCTTGACAAGTCCTGGCCATGCTAGACTACTTATGCTGGCATGACAAGTCCAGGCCAAGGAAGACTACTTATACTTGCTTGACAAGTCTTGGCCAAGGAAGACTACTTATGTTTGCATGATAAGTCTTGGCCAAGCAAGATTACTTATGCTGGCATGACAAGTCCTGGCCAAGCAAGATCTTATGGTTGCTTGACAAGTCCTGGACAAGGAAGATTACTTATCACTTGCATGACAAGTCCAGGCCAAGCAAGATTACTTATCACTTGCATGACAAGTCCAGGCCAAGCAAGATTACTTATCACTTGCATGACAAGTCCAGGCCAAGCAAGATTACTTATCACTTGCATGACAAGTCCAGGCCAAGCAAGATTACTTATCACTTGCATGACAAGTCCAGGCCAAGGAAGATTACTTATCACCTGCATGACAAGTCCTGGCCAAGCAAGACTACTAATACTTGCATGATAAGTCCTGGCCAAGCAAGATTATTTATGCTGGCATGACAAGTCCAGGCCAAGGAAGACTGCTTATACTTGCATGACAAGTCCAGGCCAAGCAAGACTACTTATGCATGACAAGTCCAGGCCAAGCAAGATTACTTATGCTAGCATAAGAAGTCCTGGTCAAGCAAGATCTTATGCTTGCTTGACAAGTCTAGGCCAAGCAAGATTACTTATCACTTGCATGACAAACAGGCCAAGCAAGACTACTTATCTCTTGCATGACAAGTCCTGGCCAAGCAAAACTACTTATCTCTTGCATGACAAGTCCTGGCCAAGGAAGACTACTTATCTCTTGCATGACAAGTCCGGGCCAAGGAAGACTACTTATCTCTTGCATGACAAGTCCTGGCCAAGGAAGACTACTTATCTCTTGCATGACAAGTCCTGGCCAAGGAAGACTACTTATCTCTTGCATGACAAGTCCGGGCCAAGGAAGACTACTTATCTCTTGCATGACAAGTCCTGGCCAAGCAAGACTACTTATCTCTTGCATGACAAGTCCTGGCCAAGCAAAACTACTTATCTCTTGCATGACAAGTCCGGGCCAAGGAAGACTACTTATCTCTTGCATGACAAGTCCTGGCCAAGGAAGACTACTTATCTCTTGCATGACAAGTCCTGGCCAAGGAAGACTACTTATCTCTTGCATGACAAGTCCTGGCCAAGGAAGACTACTTATCTCTTGCATGACAAGTCCTGGCCAAGGAAGACTACTTATCTCTTGCATGACAAGTCCGGGCCAAGGAAGACTACTTATCTCTTGCATGACAAGTCCTGGCCAAGGAAGACTACTTATCTCTTGCATGACAAGTCCTGGCCAAGGAAGACTACTTATCTCTTGCATGACAAGTCCTGGCCAAGGAAGACTACTTATCTCTTGCATGACAAGTCCGGGCCAAGGAAGACTACTTATCTCTTGCATGACAAGTCCGGGCCAAGGAAGACTACTTATCTCTTGCATGACAAGTCCGGGCCAAGGAAGACTACTTATCTCTTGCATGACAAGTCCGGGCCAAGGAAGACTACTTATCTCTTGCATGACAAGTCCGGGCCAAGGAAGACTACTTATCTCTTGCATGACAAGTCCGGGCCAAGGAAGACTACTTATCTCTTGCATGACAAGTCCTGGCCAAGGAAGACTACTTATCTCTTGCATGACAAGTCCGGGCCAAGGAAGACTACTTATCTCTTGCATGACAAGTCCGGGCCAAGGAAGACTACTTATCTCTTGCATGACAAGTCCGGGCCAAGGAAGACTACTTATCTCTTGCATGACAAGTCCGGGCCAAGGAAGACTACTTATCTCTTGCATGACAAGTCCGGGCCAAGGAAGACTACTTATCTCTTGCATGACAAGTCCGGGCCAAGGAAGACTACTTACGTCCTACTTGAAGATAAAATTTATCTTTAACCGGCAGCTAAAATATTTTCACTTAACACTTCTGTTTATAATATTTTTTCCCTTCAGGTGAGTCTCCTGACTCATCTGTGCCCTTTTACTCACCTGGCTTCCTCCTCCTCCTGAGTCAGATGAGTCAGGTGAGTCAAAGAGCCCCAGGTGATATAAATCAAAGCATTAAAGCTGTCTACTACCTTTCCGGGCTCGCCATAGCCCGTGCTACATGGACGCTTCGTTCTGAATAGCTAAATCTTAAACAACAACAACTGGTTACTATAACACACACCTCATATACTCAGGTCAAAGGTCAAACGAAGGTCAAGCCCCATTTTTCCATATTACATATCCGAGGCACTTACCCATGCCCCACAAACCCTATACCCAGTCATTCCCATGCCCAAGGACCCTTATACCCTCCTGACGAGGGCCAATACACACCTGTTGTGTGTACACACCTGTTGTGTTTACTCACCTGCCTTAGCATCTCCATCTCCCTTTGCCCCCCCTGCCTTAGCATCTCCATCTCCCTTTGACCCCCTGCCTTAGCATCTCCATCTCCCTTTGACCCCCTGCCTTAGCATCTCCATCTCCCTTTGACCCCCTGCCTTAGCATCTCCATCTCCCTTTGACCCCCTGCCTTAGCATCTCCATCTCCCTTTGACTCCCTGCCTTAGGATCTCCATCTCCCTTTGCATCTCCATCTCCCTTTGCCCCCCTGCCTTAGCATCTCCATGTCCCTTTTCCCCCCTGCCTTAGCATCTCCATCTCCCTTTGACCCCCCTGCCTTAACATCTCCATCTCCCTTTGACCCCCCTGCCTTAGCATCTCCATCTCCCTTTGACCCCCTGCCTTAGCATCTCCATCTCCCTTTGACCCCCTGCCTTAGCATCTCCAACTCCCTTTGACCCCCCCTGCCTTAGCATCTCCATCTCCCTTTGCCCCCCTACCTTAGCATCTCCATCTCCCTTTGCCCCACTGCCTTAGCATCTCCATCTCCCTTTGACCCCCTACCTTAGCATCTCCATCTCCCTTTGACCCCCTGCCTTAGCATCTCCATCTCCCCCGCAGGTGAACGCAGGAGTTTGCGTGGCGGCGCAGAAGGTGCTGCTGGACATGCGTGATGGAGTCAAACACGAAGTCATGAGTCGACATAAACGAGACTTGAGGGGCGCGGTGTCGCTCCTGCCTCTGGAGGGCGTCTCCTGGTTCCTGGCGGTGGTGGCGCTGGAGGACCACCAGAGCCTCGCCCTCGACTGCGCAGCTGCGCTCGTCAGCGCCGCCCTGGTGAGTGGTGGGGGTGTGTGTGTGGTGGGGGGGGGGTGAGAGGGTTTAGAAGCCAGACGCTTGGGGCTAGCTTCAACAATTTTAACGGTAATTGCTGTTGGGTACGTGCCCAACATTGTCTAGTTGGGATCGGTATGAAAATAACTATTAAATGACACTGCTAATCTCACTCTCATGAAGATTGGTCAATCTTATGTGACTAATCTCTGATTTATTAATGTTATTATATATATTATTTTTTTTTAATTGTTTACGCTGATGTTGCAAAAATTTAAATAAATGTAATGATAATATTTACCTTGTAAACCACAAGAGAACTTTTATGATAGGTGATTTTTCCTTAGACTTCATGGATTGTAGAACGGGAAGGTTTAATGCTGAATGGCTGAGCAACAATGCTTACAATCTCATCAAACTTAACATTCCTTTTAAGTACAATCTACCAGTCCCTGATATTCCTCTTTATCTGTACCCCACCATTCAAGTATCATACACACCTGTCACCAAGAAAGATAATGAGAATCTTGCTCTACTCAAAGCTGTCACTCTTGAAACAATTGCCTCCTCCATCGAGAGTCTAAGATCTCACGAGCACTGTGTCTACACCGACGGCTCAGTCCAATCCTCTACTGGACGGACTGCAGTGGCATGTAGGTTTTATAGAAATAATATTTGCACAAAGACTGTCAGTGTCAGGTTAAACAACTGGCTGACCTCCACACAAGCAGAACTAGCAGCATTACATTTAGCAACCAGTACATTAAAAAACATTGGAGGAGGAATAATATTCTGTGATTCAAAGTCTGCTCTTCAAGCAATCGAAAACTTCTCCTGGAAGATCGACAGCAAGAAGCTCATACTCCCAATTATAAATGACCTAATTGATGCACAGAGTAAAGGGTTTCTTTACTCTGTGCATCAATCTCCTTTGTATGGATACCATCACACATAAATATAACCCATCATATTGAGACAGACATTGCAGCCAAATTAGCGTGTAACAAAGATAAAGTTGAATTAGATCTAGGTATCCCCATCTCTGCTGTCAAAACTGTATTGTTCCAAACACTCTGGTCTGATAGGAGAGAAATTACTGACTCCCAACGACCTGAAAGCACCAGTATAAAAAGCTGTGATTTGTTCAGATCTGAAACCTATGTTTATGGGCAGCACAAAACGTGGACCAGACTGTGCGACACAGTGGTTGCCAGGATCAGGTTGGGTTACCGTTACCTGTGGCAGGTGGCTAGCGTTACCTGTGGCAGGTGGCTAGCGTTACCTGTGGCAGGTGGCTACCGTTACCTGTGGCAGGTGGCTACCGTTACCTGTGGCAGGTGGCTAGCGTTACCTGTGGCAGGTGGCTAGCGTTACCTGTGGCAGGTGGCTAGCGTTACCTGTGGCAGGTGGCTACCGTTACCTGTGGCAGGTGGCTACCGTTACCTGTGGCAGGTGGCTACCGTTACCTGTGGCAGGTGGCTACCGTTACCTGTGGCAGGTGGCTACCGTTACCTGTGGCAGGTGGCTACCGTTACCTGTGGCAGGTGGCTACCGTTACCTGTGGCAGGTGGCTGCAGGTGACGGATCTCCCAATCCTGAACACTCCAGGAGCAAACTGTGTGAGCAGGAACTGCGGCATGATCTCCCACACTACATCACAGAATGCCCAGTTATCAGACCATTCAGACCAGTTGGCATGAGGTACCTGGAGCTTTGTAATTACTTTATTACCTCTCGTGTTCTTGAAGATATCCTCATAATGGACTCAGAGTCTGTCAGTGTAGGCTACTGATCACATGCCTCTGTATGACTAACCATCCTGTGTGATGGGGATTTTTAGCATCACGTAGCTAGCTTTTTGACACACTGTACTCCCCTTCATATAGTCTAGGGTAGCTGCACAAATGCAAATGTACCTAAGTGAGTTAATGAACCAAAATGGAGAAGGAAGGAGAGATGAAAGAACATGAGAAGAAATAAGGGAAGTGGGAAGAAAGAAGAAAAGTGGGAATGAATGAAGTGGTCGGAAAAAAGGAATATACTTACCTTTTAAACTTGTTTCTACCTAAACACTGATGTGTTTACGTAGAAGTGAGGACTCTAGCTCTTCGTCCCCTCCTCTACCAGTCTTCTTGTAACTCTGTTTTAATTTAGATATTCTGATTTTTCGAATTCTTGGTCGAACCTGCCCTTAAAATTTTAGATGGAGGTGTCTTCCACTACCTCTTCTTTCAGTGCATTCCGTTATTCCTCTAAGTATCTTGCATCTTGTGATCATATCCTCTCTCTCTTTCTCGTGATAGATTTATGTAGGAGAATATACTAGATATCAGGGCTGGGTAGAGAGACGGCTATAGTAACGAGGTTAGGATGGATAGGAGACGATAATGGATTAAGGAAAGGATAGAGGAAGGATGGATAGGAGACGATAATGGATTAAGGAAAGGATACAGGAAGGATGTAGGAGGAGATATCTTGATAGAAGGGAGTGCAGATCCTCTGAGGGGGATTTACCAAACAGCTTGAAAACATCTTTTACCACAAGAAACTTAACCATTTCCTCAGTAGTTCCTCTGGTCCCAACTTCTGTGTCTCTCGTTATTGAGTTCTTTCCTATCTCTCTTATCTATCTCTCGATTTTCTCCGTTCTTTCATCTATATTCGTTTTATTAAGGAAATGCGCATATAGTCTCCATTCCTTTATTAAATCGTGTGGGCTCTTTATGACCTATTTCTTTAACTATTTATGTCTTCTAAAGCTCTTTATTTCTATTCCCCCTTCTTTCCCTTCTCTCTCTTTCTCTCCTTATCCTATTTTCATGGTTCCACTTCAACTCCTGTTTATTTCAGGTGTGTTTCACTTAGTGGCTATCATGGCATTTTTCTCAAGTAATCTCTCTATCACAATCTTTCCTCTCTGAGACGAGGTATTTTGTGAGTCTAATATTCCTGTCATAACTTGTAATATTCTTACCTTGATTTGTAATATTCGTATCTTGATTTGTAATATTCTTATCTTGACTTGAAATACTCTTATCTTGATTTGTAATATTCGTATCTTAACTTGTAAAATTCTTATCGTAACTTGTAATATTCTTATCTTGACTTGGAATATTCTTATCTAGATTTGTGATATTCTTATCTAGACTTCACCATATATCTCTTTTAAGACTTTATAGACCTCTGTTTAAGCACCTGACTGACTTATAAGTCAGATCAACCTGACTGATCCTAAACTGTACTCGGTCAAATGGCTAGCAATTTAATTAATTAATTTAACACTTTCGCGCTAACCGGACTCACCGAGGAGTCCTGTTTCGTCTAACGCCACCGCATAGTGGACATAAACTTATGTCCTCTTTTAAAATATTTGTATAAAATTCAATTTTTATCCGATTTACTTTGGGTTTGTTTCAAACTGCGCGCCATGAGGCTTAACTGGCTGGTCAGTTAGACTATGACTGTCTGGGTGAAATGTGCTGACCATATACAGCCTGTTTACAGTCTCTCTCTCTGAGCTCCTTATCCACAAACTACCTCCTCGTAGGGGCCTCGTAGCCTGGTGGATAGCGCGCAGGACTCGTAATTCTGTGGCGCGGGTTCGATTCCCGCACGAGGCAGAAACAAATGGGCAAAGTTTCTTTCACCCTGAATGCCCCTGTTACCTAGCAGTAAATAGGTACCTGGGAGTTAGTCAGCTGTCACGGGCTGCTTCCTGGGGGTGGAGGCCTGGTCGAGGACCGGGCCGCGGGGACACTAAAAAGCCTCGAAATCATCTCAAGATAACCTCAAGATAACCCCATTGGAATTCACTCATGAACAAGGGGATTTGCTTTTAAAATTGTTTTAAGATTCAGAAATAAATAATTAAGAGCTCTGGGATGATTTGTTGCACAATAGAGGCTCTGTAGAGGCTCTTATACTAGGCTCTATACGTAACGTTTACAATGGTAGTTAGGGGGTAATAAGCATTATGTGTAGAGTCATTAGCAATGTTTACAAGGGTAATTAAGGTTGGGAACATAAGGTTTTTAAGTGCAGTTAGGGTGAAAAACATAATGTTTACAAGAGTAGCTCTATTGCTTCCTGTTCAAATGGACTCTTTTGTTTAGTGTTTAAAAAAAGAGCATTTTTTCTGATAGAAAGATTTATAAAGAATCTGATAACTGCTAAATAATCAAATAGATAATAGATATGAGCTACCAAATAAAGAATTAGAATGATAGACAGCAAGAAAAGAAGCAATAGGAAGCAAGAGAAGAAGAGAGCAGGAAGCAAGAAGATAGAACTATTAAATAAGAGAAACAATGGCTGCAGATCAAGAAGAGAATATAGAGACCTGACAGAGAAGAGAGAGAGGAGAATATTCCTCTGCAGAGGTCAAGTCTCTCAGGGTTCGACTCCCAGGGTGGAATATTGACCTGTATGACAGACAGGATCAACCCTCACTATTCTTCCTGTCCCTCAACCCCCTTCCTGATATTGAAGGTGCTGTCACCTTTGCTACCGTCATATTTAGGTCGATATTTGCTTGTATAGGAAGCATGCTGGTAGTCTTTGTATAGGTCTACCAGCATGTTACAAAATCACCCTGTTACAAAATCACCCCTGTTACAAAAACACCCTGTAACAAAAACACCCTGTTACAAAAACACCCTGTTACAAAACACCCTGTTACAAAAACACCCTGTTACAAAACACCCTGTTACAAAAACACTCTGTTACAAAAACATCCCTGTTACAAAACACCCCTGTTACAAAACACCCTGTTACAAAAACACCCCTGTTACAAAAACACCCTGTTACAAAAACACCCCTGTTACAAAAACACCCCTGTTACAAAAACACCCCTGTTACAAAAACACCCTGTTACAAAAACACCCCTGTTACAAAAACACCCCTGTTACAAAAACACCCTGTTACAAAAACACCCTGTTACAAAAACACCCTGTTACAAAATCACCCTGTTACAAAAACACCCTGTTACAAAAACACCCTGTTACAAAAACACCCCTGATACAAAAACACCCCTGTTACAAAAACACCCCTGTTACAAAGACACCCTGTTACAAAAACACCCCTGTTACAAAAACACCCCTGTTACAAAGACACCCTGTTACAAAAACACCCCTGTTACAAAAACACCCTGTTACAAAAACACCCTTGTTACAAAACACCTTGTTTCAAAAACACCCTGTTACAAAAACACCCCTGTTACAAAACACCCCTGTTACAAAACACCCTGTTACAAAAACACCCCTGTTACAAAAACATCCTGTTACAAAAATACCCCTGTTACAAAAACACCCCTGTTACAAAAACACCCTATTACAAAAACACCCTTGTTACAAAAACACCTGTTACACAACCCCCCTGTTACAAAAACACCCCTGTTACAAAAACACCCTGTTACAAAAACACCCTGTTACAAAAACACCCTGTTACAAAAACACCCCTGTTACAAAAACACCCCTGTTACAAAAACACCCCTGATACAAAAACACCCCTGTTACAAAATCACCCTGTTACAAAAACACCCCTGTTACAAAAACACCCTGTTACAAAAACACCCTGTTACAAAAACACCCTGTTACAAAAACACCCTGTTACAAAAACACCCTGTTACAAAAACACCCCTGTTACAAAAACATCCCTGTTACAAAAACACCCCTGTTACAAAAACACCCCTGTTACAAAAACACCCCTGATACAAAAACACCCTGTTACAAAAACACCCTGTTACAAAAACACCCCTGTTACAAAAACACACCTGTTACAAAAACACCCCTGATACAAAAACACCATGTTACAAAAACACCCCTGTTACAAAAACACCCCTGTTACAAAAACACCCCTGTTACAAAAACACCCCTGTTACAAAAACACCCCTGATACAAAAACACCCTGTTACAAAATCACCCTGTTACAAAAACACCCTGTTACATAAACACCCTGTTACAAAAACACCCTTTTACAAAAACACCCTGTTACAAAACACCCTGTTACAAAACACCCCTGTTACAAAAACACCCTGTTACAAAAACACCCCTGTTACAAAAACACCCTGTTACAAAAACACCCTGTTGCAAAAACACCCCTGTTACAAAGACACCCTGTTACAAAAACACCCCTGTTACAAGAACACCCTGTTACAAAAACACCCTGTTACAAAAACACCCTGTTACAAAAACACCCCTGTTACAAAATCACCCTGTTACAAAAACACCCTGTTACAAAACACCCCTGTTACAAAGACACCCTGTTACAAAAACACCCCTGTTACAAAAACACCCCTGTTACAAAACACCCTTTTACAAAACACCCCTGTTACAAAAACACCCTGTTACAAAAACACCCCTGTTACAAAAACACCCTGTTACAAGAACACCCTGTTACAAAAACACCCCTGTTACAAAAACACCCTGTTACAAAAACACCCCTGTTACAAAAACACCCTGTTACAAAAACACCCCTGTTACAAAAACACCCTTGTTACAAAACACCCTGTTACAAAAACACCCCTGTTACAAAGACACCCTGTTACAAAAACACCCCTGTTACAAAGACACCCTGTTACAAAAACACCCCTGTTACAAAAACACCCTGTTACAAAAACACCCTGTTACAAAAACACCCCTGTTACAAAATCACCCTGTTACAAAAACACCCTGTTACAAAAACACCCTGTTACAAAAACACCCCTGATACAAAAACACCCCTGTTACAAAAACACCCCTGTTACAAAGACACCCTGTTACAAAAACACCCCTGTTACAAAAACACCCCTGTTACAAAGACACCCTGTTACAAAAACACCCCTGTTACAAAAACACCCTGTTACAAAAACACCCTTGTTACAAAACACCTTGTTTCAAAAACACCCTGTTACAAAAACACCCCTGTTACAAAACACCCCTGTTACAAAACACCCTGTTACAAAAACACCCCTGTTACAAAAACATCCTGTTACAAAAATACCCCTGTTACAAAAACACCCCTGTTACAAAAACACCCTATTACAAAAACACCCTTGTTACAAAAACACCTGTTACACAACCCCCCTGTTACAAAAACACCCCTGTTACAAAAACACCCTGTTACAAAAACTCCCTGTTACAAAAACACCCTGTTACAAAAACACCCCTGTTACAAAAACACCCCTGTTACAAAAACACCCCTGATACAAAAACACCCCTGTTACAAAATCACCCTGTTACAAAAACACCCCTGTTACAAAAACACCCTGTTACAAAAACACCCTGTTACAAAAACACCCTGTTACAAAAACACCCTGTTACAAAAACACCCTGTTACAAAAACACCCCTGTTACAAAAACACCCCTGTTACAAAAACACCCCTGTTACAAAAACACCCCTGTTACAAAAACACCCCTGTTACAAAAACACCCCTGATACAAAAACACCCTGTTACAAAAACACCCTGTTACAAAAACACCCCTGTTACAAAAACACACCTGTTACAAAAACACCCCTGATACAAAAACACCATGTTACAAAAACACCCCTGTTACAAAAACACCCCTGTTACAAAAACACCCCTGTTACAAAAACACCCCTGTTACAAAAACACCCCTGATACAAAAACACCCTGTTACAAAATCACCCTGTTACAAAAACACCCTGTTACATAAACACCCTGTTACAAAAACACCCTTTTACAAAAACACCCTGTTACAAAACACCCTGTTACAAAACACCCCTGTTACAAAAACACCCTGTTACAAAAACACCCCTGTTACAAAAACACCCTGTTACAAAAACACCCTGTTGCAAAAACACCCCTGTTACAAAGACACCCTGTTACAAAAACACCCCTGTTACAAGAACACCCTGTTACAAAAATACCCTGTTACAAAAACACCCTGTTACAAAAACACCCCTGTTACAAAATCACCCTGTTACAAAAACACCCTGTTACAAAACACCCCTGATACAAAAACACCCCTGTTACAAAACACCCTTTTACAAAACACCCCTGTTACAAAAACACCCTGTTACAAAAACACCCCTGTTACAAAAACACCCTGTTACAAGAACACCCTGTTACAAAAACACCCCTGTTACAAAAACACCCTGTTACAAAAACACCCCTGTTACAAAAACACCCTGTTACAAAAACACCCCTGTTACAAAAACACCCTTGTTACAAAACACCCTGTTACAAAAACACCCCTGTTACAAAGACACCCTGTTACAAAAACACCCCTGTTACAAAGACACCCTGTTACAAAAACACCCCTGTTACAAAAACACCCTGTTACAAAAACACCCTGTTACAAAAACACCCCTGTTACAAAATCACCCTGTTACAAAAACACCCTGTTACAAAAACACCCTGTTACAAAAACACCCCTGATACAAAAACACCCCTGTTACAAAAACACCCCTGTTACAAAGACACCCTGTTACAAAAACACCCCTGTTACAAAAACACTCCTGTTACAAAGACACCCTGTTACAAAAACACCCCTGATACAAAAACACCCTGTTACAAAAACACCCTTGTTACAAAACACCTTGTTTCAAAAACACCCTGTTACAAAAACACCCCTGTTACAAAACACCCCTGTTACAAAACACCCTGTTACAAAAACACCCCTGTTACAAAAACATCCTGTTACAAAAATACCCCTGTTACAAAAACACCCCTGTTACAAAAACACCCTATTACAAAAACACCCTTGTTACAAAAACACCTGTTACACAACCCCCTTGTTACAAAAACACCTGTTACACAACCCCCCTGTTACAAAAACACCCCTGTTACAAAAACACCCTGTTACAAAAACACCCTGTTACAAAAACACCCTGTTACAAAAACACCCCTGTTACAAAAACACCCCTGTTACAAAAACACCCCTGATACAAAAACACCCCTGTTACAAAATCACCCTGTTACAAAAACACCCCTGTTACAAAAACACCCTGTTACAAAAACACCCTGTTACAAAAACACCCTGTTACAAAAACACGCTGTTACAAAAACACCCTGTTACAAAAACACCCCTGTTACAAAAACACCCCTGTTACAAAAACACCCCTGTTACAAAAACACCCCTGTTACAAAAACACCCCTGATACAAAAACACCCTGTTACAAAAACACCCTGTTACAAAACACCCCTGTTACAAAAACACACCTGTTACAAAAACACCCCTGATACAAAAACACCATGTTACAAAAACACCCCTGTTACAAAAACACCCCTGTTACAAAAACACCCCTGTTACAAAAACACCCCTGTTACAAAAACACCCCTGATACAAAAACACCCTGTTACAAAATCACCCTGTTACAAAAACACCCTGTTACATAAACACCCTGTTACAAAAACACCCTTTTACAAAAACATTCTGTTACAAAACACCCTGTTACAAAACACCCCTGTTACAAAAACACCCTGTTACAAAAACACCCCTGTTACAAAAACACCCTGTTACAAAAACACCCTGTTGCAAAAACACTCCTGTTACAAAGACACCCTGTTACAAAAACACCCCTGTTACAAGAACACCCTGTTACAAAAACACCCTGTTACAAAAACACCTTGTTACAAAAACACCCCTGTTACAAAATCACCCTGTTACAAAAACACCCTGTTACAAAACACCCCTGTTACAAAGACACCCTGTTACAAAAACACCCCTGTTACAAAAACACCCCTGTTACAAAACACCCTTTTACAAAACACCCCTGTTACAAAAACACCCTGTTACAAAAACACCCCTGTTACAAAAACACCCTGTTACAAGAACACCCTGTTACAAAAACACCCCTGTTACAAAAACACCCTGTTACAAAAACACCCCTGTTACAAAAACACCCTGTTACAAAAACACTCCTGTTACAAAAACACCCTTGTTACAAAAACACCCTGTTACAAAAACACCCTGTTGCAAAAACACCCCTGTTACAAAGACACCCTGTTACAAAAACACCCCTGTTGCAAAGACACCCTGTTACAAAAACACCCCTGTTACAAAGACACCCTGTTACAAAAACACCCCTGTTACAAAAAACACCCTGTTACAAAAACACCCCTGTTACAAAGACACCCTGTTACAAAAACACCCCTGTTACAAAAACACCCCTGTTACAAAAAACACCCCTGTTACAAAAACACCCCTGTTACAAAGACACCCTGTTACAAAAACACCCCTGTTACAAAGACACCCTGTTACAAAAACACCCCTGTTACAAAAACACCCCTGTTACAAAAACAACCTGTTACAAAAACACCCTTGTTACAAAACACCCTGATACAAAAACACCCTGTTACAAAAACACCCCTGTTACAAAACACCCCTGTTACAAAACACCTTGTTACAAAAACACCCCTGTTACAAAAACATCCTGTTACAAAAAACCCCCTGTTACAAAAACACCCCTGTTACAAAAACACCCTGTTACAAAAACACCCTGTTACAAAAACACCCCTGTTACAAAAACAAACCCGTAACAAAAGCACTCGTTACAAAAACACCCCTGATACAAAAACACCCTGTTACAATAACACTCTGTTACAAAAACACCCCTGTTACAAAAAACACCCTGTTACAAAAACACCCCTGTACAAAAACACCCCTGTTACAAAAACACCCTGTTACAAAAACACCCTGTTACAAAACACCCTGTTACAAAAACACTCCTGTTACAAAAACAGCCTATTACAAAAACACCCCAGTTACAAAAACATCCTATTACAAAAACACCCCAGTTACAAAAACACCCTGTTGCAAAAGCACCCCTGTTACAAAAACACCCTGTTACAAAAACACCCTGTTACAAAAACACCCTGTTACAAAAACACCCCTGTTACAAAACATCCTATTACAAAAACACCCCAGTTACAAAAACACCTGTTACAAAAACACCCTGTTACAAAAACACCGTTACAAAAACACCCCTGTTACAAAAACACCCTATTACAAAAACACCCCAGTTACAAAAACACCAGTTACAAAAACACCCTATTACAAAAACACCCCAGTTACAAAAACACCTGTCACAAAAACACCTGTTACAAAAACACCCTATTACAAAAACACCCCAGTTACAAAAACACCAGTTACAAAAACACCTGTTACAAAAACACCCTGTTGCAAAAGCACCCCTGTTACAAAAACACCCTGTTACAAAAACACCCTATTACAAAAACACCCCAGTTACTAAAACACCTGTTACAAAAACACCCTGTTACAAAAACACCCTGTTACAAAAACACCCCTGTTACAAAAACACCCTGTTACAAAAACACCCTATTACAAAAACACCCCAGTTACAAAAACACCAGTTACAAAAACACCCTATTACAAAAACACCCCAGTTACAAAAATACCTGTCACAAAAACACCTGTTACAAAAACACCCTGTTACAAAAACACCCTGTTACAAAAACACCCCTGTTACAAAAACACCCTGTTACAAAAACACCCTATTACAAAAACACCCCAGTTACAAAAACACCTGTTACAAAAACACCTGTTACAAAAACACCCTGTTACAAAAGCACCCTGTTACAAAAACACCCCAGTTACAAAAACACCAGTTACAAAAACACCCTATTACAAAAACACCCCAGTTACAAAAACACTTGTCACAAAAACACCTGTTACAAAAACACTCTGTTACAAAAACTCCCTGTTACAAAAACACTCTGTTACAAAAACACCCTGTTACAAAAACACCCCTGTAACAAAAACACCCCTGTTACAAAATCACCCTGTTACAAAAACACCCTGTTACAAAAACACCCTGTTACAAAAACACCCCTGATACAAAAACACCCCTGTTACAAAAACACCCCTGTTACAAAGACCCAGTTACAAAAACACCCCTGTTACAAAAACACCCCTGTTACAAAGACACCCTGTTACAAAAACACCCCTGTTACAAAAACACCCTGTTACAAAAACACCCTTGTTACAAAACACCTTGTTTCAAAAACACCCTGTTACAAAAACACCCCTGTTACAAAACACCCTTGTTACAAAACACCCTGTTACAAAAACACCCCTGTTACAAAAACATCCTGTTACAAAAATACCCCTGTTACAAAAACACCCCTGTTACAAAAACACCCTATTACAAAAACACCCTTGTTACAAAAACACCTGTTACACATCCCCCCTGTTACAAAAACACCCCTGTTACAAAAACACCCTGTTACAAAAACACCCTGTTACAAAAACACCCTGTTACAAAAACACCCCTGTTACAAAAACACCCCTGTTACAAAAACACCCCTGATACAAAAACACCCCTGTTACAAAATCACCCTGTTACAAAAACACCCCTGTTACAAAAACACCCTGTTACAAAAACACCCTGTTACAAAAACACCCTGTTACAAAAACACCCTGTTACAAAAACACCCCTGTTACAAAAACACCCCTGTTACAAAAACACCCCTGTTACAAAAACACCCCTGTTACAAAAACACCCCTGATACAAAAACACCCTGTTACAAAAACAACCTGTTACAAAAACACCCCTGTTACAAAAACACCCCTTTTACAAAAACACCCCTGATACAAAAACACCATGTTACAAAAACACCCCTGTTACAAAAACACCCCTGTTACAAAAACACCCCTGTTACAAAAACACCCCTGTTACAAAAACACCCCTGTTACAAAAACACCCTGTTACAAAATCACCCTGTTACAAAAACACCCTGTTACATAAACACCCTGTTACAAAAACACCCTTTTACAAAAACACCCTGTTACAAAACACCCTGTTACAAAACACCCCTGTTACAAAAACACCCTGTTACAAAAACACCCCTGTTACAAAAACACCCTGTTACAAAAACACCCTGCTGCAAAAACACCCCTGTTACAAAGACACCCTGTTACAAAAACACCCCTGTTACAAGAACACCCTGTTACAAAAACACCCTGTTACAAAAACACCCTCTTACAAAAACACCCCTGTTACAAAATCACCCTGTTACAAAAACACCCTGTTACAAAACACCCCTGTTACAAAGACACCCTGTTACAAAAACACCCCTGTTACAAAAACACCCCTGTTACAAAACACCCTGTTACAAAACACCCCTGTTACAAAAACACCCTGTTACAAAAACACCCCTGTTACAAAAACACCCTGTTACAAGAACACCCTGTTACAAAAACACCCCTGTTACAAAAACACCCTGTTACAAAAACACCCCTGTTACAAAAACACCCTGTTACAAAAACACCCCTGTTACAAAAACACCCTTGTTACAAAACACCCTGTTACAAAAACACCCCTGTTACAAAGACACCCTGTTACAAAAACACCACTGTTACAAAGACACCCTGTTACAAAAACACCCCTGTTACAAAGACACCCTGTTACAAAAACACCCCTGTTACAAAAAACACCCTGTTACAAAAACACCCCTGTTACAAAGACACCCTGTTACAAAAACACCCCTGTTACAAAAACACCCCTGTTACAAAAAACACCCCTGTTACAAAAACACCCCTGTTACAAAGACACCCTGTTACAAAAACACCCCTGTTACAAAGACACCCTGTTACAAAAACACCCCTGTTACAAAAACACCCCTGTTACAAAAACAACCTGTTACAAAAACACCCTTGTTACAAAACACCCTGTTACAAAAACACCCTGTTACAAAAACACCCCTGTTACAAAACACCCCTGTTACAAAACACCCTGTTACAAAAACACCCCTGTTACAAAAACATCCTGTTACAAAAACACCCCTGTTACAAAAACACCCCTGTTACAAAAACACCCTGTTACAAAAACACCCCTGTTACAAAAACACCTGTTACAAAAACACCTGTTACAAAAACCCCCCTGTTACAAAACACCCCTGTTACAAAAACACCCCTGTTACAAAAACACCCTGTTACAAAAACACCCTGATACAAAAACACCCCTGTTACAAAAACAAACCCGTAACAAAAGCACTCGTTAGAAAAACACCCCTGATACAAAAACACCCTGTTACAATTAC
This sequence comes from Procambarus clarkii, assembly GCF_040958095.1. Classification (NCBI taxonomy): domain Eukaryota; kingdom Metazoa; phylum Arthropoda; class Malacostraca; order Decapoda; family Cambaridae; genus Procambarus; species Procambarus clarkii. Next base: position 15,225,474 of record NC_091155.1, read on the forward strand.
ACCCTGTTACAAAAACACCCCTGTTACAAAAACACCCTGTTACAAAAACACCCCTGTACAAAAACACCCCTGTTACAAAAACACCCTGTTACAAAAACACCCTGTTACAAAAACACCCTGTTACAAAAACACCCTGTTACAAAAACACCCCTGTTACAAAAACACCCTATTACAAAAACACCCCAGTTACAAAAACATCCTATTACAAAAACACCCCAGTTACAAAAACACCCTGTTGCAAAAGCACCCCTGTTACAAAAACACCCTGTTACAAAAACACCCTGTTACAAAAACACCCCTGTTACAAAACATCCTATTACAAAAACACCCCAGTTACAAAAACACCTGTTACAAAAACACCCTGTTACAAAAACACCGTTATAAAAACACCCCTGTTACAAAAACACCCTATTACAAAAACACCCCAGTTACAAAAACACCAGTTACAAAAACAGCCTATTACAAAAACACCCCAGTTACAAAAACACCTGTCACAAAAACACCTGTTACAAAAACACCCTATTACAAAAACACCCCAGTTACAAAAACACCTGTTACAAAAACACCTGTTACAAAAACACCCTGTTGCAAAAGCACCCCTGTTACAAAAACACCCTGTTACAAAAACACCCTATTACAAAAACATCCCAGTTACAAAAACACCTGTTACAAAAACACCCTGTTACAAAAACACCCTGTTACAAAAACACCCCTGTTACAAAAACACCCTGTTACAAAAACACCCTATTACAAAAACACCCCAGTTCCAAAAACACCAGTTACAAAAACACCCTATTACAAAAACACCCCAGTTACAAAAATACCTGTCACAAAAACACCTGTTACAAAAACACTCTGTTACAAAAACACCCTATTACAAAAACACCCCAGTTACAAAAACACCTGTTACAAAAACACCTGTTACAAAAACACCCTGTTACAAAAGCACCCTGTTACAAAAACACCCCAGTTACAAAAACACCAGTTACAAAAACACCCTATTACAAAAACACCCCAGTTACAAAAACACTTGTCACAAAAACACCTGTTACAAAAACACTCTGTTACAAAAACTCCCTGTTACAAAAACACTCTGTTACAAAAACACCCTGTTACAAAAACACCCCTGTAACAAAAACACCCCTGTTACAAAATCACCCTGTTACAAAAACACCCTGTTACAAAAACACCCTGTTACAAAAACACCCCTGATACAAAAACACCCCTGTTACAAAAACACCCCTGTTACAAAGACCCTGTTACAAAAACACCCCTGTTACAAAAACACCCCTGTTACAAAGACACCCTGTTACAAAAACACCCCTGTTACAAAAACACCCTGTTATAAAAACACCCTTGTTACAAAACACCTTGTTTCAAAAACACCCTGTTACAAAAACACCCCTGTTACAAAACACCCTTGTTACAAAACACCCTGTTACAAAAACACCCCTGTTACAAAAACATCCTGTTACAAAAATACCCCTGTTACAAAAACACCCCTGGTACAAAAACACCCTATTACAAAAACACCCTTGTTACAAAAACACCTGTTACACAACCCCCCTGTTACAAAAACACCCCTGTTACAAAAACACCCTGTTACAAAAATACCCCTGTTACAAAAACACCCCTGGTACAAAAACACCCTATTACAAAAACACCCTTGTTACAAAAACACCTGTTACACAACCCCCCTGTTACAAAAACACCCCTGTTACAAAAACACCCTGTTACAAAAACACCCTGTTACAAAAACACCCTGTTACAAAAACACCCCTGTTACAAAAACACCCCTGTTACAAAAACACCCCTGATACAAAAACACCCCTGTTACAAAATCACCCTGTTACAAAAACACCCCTGTTACAAAAACACCCTGTTACAAAAACACCCTGTTACAAAAACACCCTGTTACAAAAACACCCTGTTACAAAAACACCCCTGTTACAAAAACACCCCTGTTACAAAAACACCCCTGTTACAACAACACCCCTGTTACAAAAACACCCCTGATACAAAAACACCCTGTTACAAAAACAACCTGTTACAAAAACACCCCTGTTACAAAAACACCCCTGTTACAAAAACACCCCTGATACAAAAACACCATGTTACAAAAACACCCCTGTTACAAAAACACCCCTGTTACAAAAACACCCCTGTTACAAAAACACCCCTGTTACAAAAACACCCTGTTACAAAATCACCCTGTTACAAAAACACCCTGTTACATAAACACCCTGTTACAAAAACACCCTTTTACAAAAACACCCTGTTACAAAACACCCTGTTACAAAACACCCCTGTTACAAAAACACCCTGTTACAAAAACACCCCTGTTACAAAAACACCCTGTTACAAAACACCCTGTTGCAAAAACACCCCTGTTACAAAGACACCCTGTTACAAAAACACCCCTGTTACAAGAACACCCTGTTACAAAAACACCCTGTTACAAAAACACCCTGTTACAAAAACACCCCTGTTACAAAATCACCCTGTTACAAAAACACCCTGTTACAAAACACCCCTGTTACAAAGACACCCTGTTACAAAAACACCCCTGTTACAAAAACACCCCTGTTACAAAACACCCTGTTACAAAACACCCCTGTTACAAAAACACCCTGTTACAAAAACACCCCTGTTACAAAAACACCCTGTTACAAGAACACCCTGTTACAAAAACACCCCTGTTACAAAAACACCCTGTTACAAAAACACCCCTGTTACAAAAACACCCTGTTACAAAAACACCCCTGTTACAAAAACACCCTTGTTACAAAACACCCTGTTACAAAAACACCCCTGTTACAAAGACACCCTGTTACAAAAACACCACTGTTACAAAGACACCCTGTTACAAAAACACCCCTGTTACAAAGACACCCTGTTACAAAAACACCCCTGTTACAAAAAACACCCTGTTACAAAAACACCCCTGTTACAAAGACACCCTGTTACAAAAACACCCCTGTTACAAAAACACCCCTGTTACAAAAAACACCCCTGTTACAAAAACACCCCTGTTACAAAAACACCCTGTTACAAAAACACCCCTGTTACAAAGACACCCTGTTACAAAAACACCCCTGTTACAAAAACACCCCTGTTACAAAAACAACCTGTTTCAAAAACACCCTTGTTACAAAACACCCTGTTACAAAAACACCCTGTTACAAAAACACCCCTGTTACAAAACACCCCTGTTACAAAACACCCTGTTACAAAAACACCCCTGTTACAAAAACATCCTGTTACAAAAACTCCCCTGTTACAAAAACACCCCTGTTACAAAAACACCCTGTTACAAAAACACCCCTGTTACAAAAACACCCTGTTACAAAAACACCCCTGTTACAAAAACACCCCTGTTACAAAAACACCCCTGATACAAAAACACCCTGTTACAAAATCACCCTGTTACAAAAACACCCTGTTACATAAACACCCTGTTACAAAAACACCCTTTTACAAAAACATTCTGTTACAAAACACCCTGTTACAAAACACCCCTGTTACAAAAACACCCTGTTACAAAAACACCCCTGTTACAAAAACACCCTGTTACAAAAACACCCTGTTGCAAAAACACTCCTGTTACAAAGACACCCTGTTACAAAAACACCCCTGTTACAAGAACACCCTGTTACAAAAACACCTGTTACAAAAACCCCCCTGTTACAAAACACCCCTGTTACAAAAACACCCCTGTTACAAAAACACCCTGTTACAAAAACACCCTGATACAAAAACACCCCTGTTACAAAAACAAACCCGTAACAAAAGCACTAGTTAGAAAAACACCCCTGATACAAAAACACCCTGTTACAATAACACCCTGTTACAAAAACACCCCTGTTACAAAAACACCCTGTTACAAAAACACCCCTGTACAAAAACACCCCTGTTACAAAAACACCCTGTTACAAAAACACCCTGTTACAAAAACACCCTGTTACAAAAACACCCCTGTTACAAAACACCCTATTACAAAAACACCCCAGTTACAAAAACATCCTATTTCAAAAACACCCCAGTTACAAAAACACCCTGTTGCAAAAGCACCCCTGTTACAAAAACACCCTGTTACAAAAACACCCTGTTACAAAAACACCCCTGTTACAAAACATCCTATTACAAAAACACCCCAGTTACAAAAACACCTGTTACAAAAACACCCTGTTACAAAAACACCGTTACAAAAACACCCCTGTTACAAAAACACCCTATTACAAAAACACCCCAGTTACAAAAACACCAGTTACAAAAACAGCCTATTACAAAAACACCCCAGTTACAAAAACACCTGTCACAAAAACACCTGTTACAAAAACACTCTGTTACAAAAACACCCTATTACAAAAACACCCCAGTTACAAAAACACCTGTTACAGAAACACCTGTTACAAAAACACCCTGTTGCAAAAGCACCCCTGTTACAAAAACACCCTGTTACAAAAACACCCTATTACAAAAACACCCCAGTTACAAAAACACCTGTTACAAAAACACCCTGTTACAAAAACACCCTGTTACAAAAACACCCCTGTTACAAAAACACCCTGTTACAAAAACACCCTATTACAAAAACACCCCAGTTACAAAAACACCAGTTACAAAAACACCCTATTACAAAAACACCCCAGTTACAAAAATACCTGTCACAAAAACACCTGTTACAAAAACACTCTGTTACAAAAACACCCTATTACAAAAACACCCCAGTTACAAAAACACCTGTTACAAAAACACCTGTTACAAAAACACCCTGTTACAAAAGCACCCTGTTACAAAAACACCCCAGTTACAAAAACACCAGTTACAAAAACACCCTATTACAAAAACACCCCAGTTACAAAAACACCTGTCACAAAAACACCTGTTACAAAAACACTCTGTTACAAAAACACCCTGTTACAAAAACACCCTGTTACAAAAACACCCTGTTACAAAACACCCCTGTAACAAAAACACCCTGTTACAAAAACACCCTGTTACAAAAACACCCCTGTTACAAAAACACCCTGTTACAAAAACACCCTGTTACAAAAACACCCTGTTACAAAAACACCTTTTTTACAAAAACACCCTCCACAAGCCTACCAGAGGGCATGTGGGCTCATCTATTTGTCTCAGGAAGATTGGGTGTTAGCTCTTGGCCTCCGCCTCCTGCTGAAGAGGAAATTTTCTCACGGGCTTGTAGTTCATCTGTCTGTCCCTCCATCGCTTGTAGATGTCGCCTTGTTGTAAACTACTTTGTTTGCAGGGTCGGGCTGTAGCTCCTGGCCCCTGCCTCAAAAACTTTTTCGACGTTAGTATTTGGGTTTGTTTAACCAATTTATAGGTAGTTCTGCTGACGGTTGTTACAAACTATGATATAACTACCGTGACAGCATAATTACTGTGACAGCAGGTGTTACACAGCTGCAGAGAGGGGGGACTCCAGGCTGGAGCTGCATACTCCAGGATTGGTCTTACGTAAGTGGGATGCAAAGTCCTGAACGATTCCATTCAAGCTTATTCGCACAAATGCGAATGAGCTTGAATGGTCACCAAGCCAATATGCAACTGAAAACTCCACATCTCAGAAGGATTCGAACCCAGACAGCCAGGAGCACTATGCACCACGGCGTATCTGGTTCCTTAACTACTAGACCACTTTTGACTTTACAAAAATCAAGGGATTCGTGAGACCATTTATCCAAGATCCGAGAGCGCTCGGTGTTATCTTGAGGTTATCTTGAGATCATTTCGGGGCTTTAGTGTCCCCGCGGCCCGGTCCTCGACCAGGCCTCCACCCCCAGGAAGCAACCCGTAACACCCAGGTACCTATTTTACTGCTAGGTAACAGGGGGGCATAGGGTGAAAGAAACTCTGCCCATTGTTTCTCGCCGGCGCCTGGGATCGAACCCAGGATAACAGGATCACAAGTCCGCTCGGCCGACCGGCTCCCACTGGTCAACTTACCTTGAGGTTATCTTGAGATGATTTCGTGGCTTAACGTCCCCGCGGCCCGGTCCTCGACAACTTTGGGATACATATTTCATCACGTAATGCTCACGTGGCCCCCAAAAAGTGAGGTGATTCGGTGAAATATCTATACCCGAGTAGACCAATGAGCGCTGTCGGTTCTCGGGTAAATAGTCTTTCTAACTCGGGTTCGAGTCTTGAACCATTCATCTCTAACGATCTCATTGGACAGATCTGTCACCGAAAAAAACATGATCGAATGACTTTTACTGCTTATTTTGCTTTACCAAAGTCACGCTCAAAGGGGGGGGGGGAGGGGGCTTTAATGAATGATTCTGAGATATAAAAAGAAACTTCAGACACTGCAATTTCTCTTAACGACGTTGTGAAGGTGAAAATTAAAAATGAAAATCTCTTCGATTGTCTTAAAAAAAATGTATAATTGTCTTCTTAAATCCGTAAATCAAAACCTACCACGATCTATTTGACTTCTGCCCTTCGTCACAAAGTTCGATAGATAGATACATATCTATTTGAGTGTTAAATATACGTATCTATATAAATTGTTAAATAATTTCATAGATATATGAAATTATTTAACACAGAATAGAGATATTACTAATGTATTTACTGATGTCCAAGTGGTAAGATAGCTGAGAGAGAGAGAGAGAGAGAGAGAGAGAGAGAGAGAGAGAGAGAGAGAGAGAGAGAGAGAGAGAGAGAGAGAGAGAGAGAGAGAGAGAGAGAGAGAGAGAGAGAGAGAGAGAGAGAGAGAGAGAGAGAGAGAGAGAGAGAGAGAGAGAGAGAGAGAGAGAGAGAGAGAGAGAGAGAGAGGAGAGGCGCCTGGAATATATGTATCGAACATTCTGATATCGGCGATTAAATGTTTGACCAGATATTATCTGCACTATGGATATAATCAAATTAATATTAAAGATACTTCTGCAGGCAGAGTTACCACCGTCCTCGCCTGGTTATGGGTTCAATCACTTGCTCACTCGCCTGACAGTCACAGCGTGGTTATAGATGAGGAAATTTACATAGCATTATGTGCGTGTGTAGGCTGAGGTCTCAATCACAAATTTACATAGATGCACATAAACACACACACACACACACACACACAGGTCCTAGGCGGGACCAAAGAGCCAGAGCTCAACCCCCGCAAGCACAATTAGGTGAGTACACACACACACACACACACACACACACACACACACACACGCATGTCAATGACTATTAATGATACGCATTCTACGCTCTCAAGAACATTGGTTATATGAAAGGGTAAATGTTCTTAAAATGTTTTTTTAGACCTTTTTCTCTTTATAGGAATCTGACGTATTTTACCGAATGGGTTTTTATTTTCTTTCTTCTTGGGAAATAATTTCCTCTCTTATTTTCAATTAGTCGAGTCAACCCTGGTATTTACTTTCCATTTCTAAAGTCTAAAGTTAATATAATGTTTGCAATTCGAATTTGCGTGACGTCGTATAGCTATATAGTTGTGCTTGCGGGGGGGTTGAGCTCTGGCTCTTTGGTCCCGCCTCTCAACGGTCAATCAACAGGTGTACAGGTTTTCTGAGCCTATTGGGCTCTATCATATCTACACTTCAAACTGTGTATGGAGTCAGCCTCCACCTCATCACTGCCTGTAATTCGGACCACCCCCCAGACTTGGTCCACAGCGAGCCATCTTGAGGTTATCTTGAGATGATTTCGGGGCTTTAGTGTCCCCGCGGACCGGTCCTCGACCAGGCTTCCACCCCTAGGAAGCAGCCCGTGACAGCTGACTAACACCCAGGTACCTATTTTACTGCTAGGTAACAGGGGGGCATAGGGTGAGAGAAACTCTGCCCATTGTTTCTCGCCGGCGCCTGGGATCGAACCCAGGACCACAGGATCACAAGTCCAGCGTGCTGTCCGCTCGGCCGACCGGCTCCCTGTGTATTTACAACCATGTTTACAAAATCTGATCAACTATGTAGAAGGACCCGGTCGGCCGAGCGGACAGCACAATGGACTTGTGATCCTGTGGTCCTGGGTTCGATCCCAGGCGCCGGCGAGAAACAATGGGCAGAGTTTCTCTCACCCTATGCCCCTCTGTTACCTAGCAGTAAAATAGGTACCTGGGTGTTAGTGTCCCCCCGGGCCGCGGGGACACTAAAAAGCCCCGAAATCATCTTAAGATAACCTCAAGATATACAACCTGGCTCATTCTAAGATAAAGGTAGGGACACTCGCCTGGTGTGGGAAGGAACCGGTGAGAGGGGGAAGAGAGGGAATTGAGTGGGGGGGGGGAATGGAGAGGGAACTGAGTGGGGGATGTAGGCACAAAGAGGGCCCCACCAGTATGACGGTTGACGGTTGAGAGGCGGGACCAAAGAGCCAGAGCTCAACCCCCGCAAGCACAACTAGGTGTGTACCAGGGTCAACATTGTGGCTCTTAACTGTAGACAAATAGCGAAGGGGGGCGGGAGGGGAAGGAGGGAATCAGCCGTTACAATCCTGTAAGGCAAGATTTACCCTCCCTGAACCCATGTTGATGGGTTGTCACGAAGTCTCTTCTCTCCAGATGTGTTACTAGGTTTTTCTCACAATCTTCACCATCACCTTGCATGGTATACAAGTTAAGGACACTGGCCTGTAGTTCAGTGCCTCTTGTCTGTCACCCTTTTTGTATATTGGGACTACATTAGCCGTCTTTCATATTTCTGGTAGGTCCCCCGTCTCCAGTTACCTACTATACACTATGGAGAGTGGCAAGCAAAGCGTTCCTGCACACTCTTTCAATACCCATGGTGAGATTCCGTCCGGGCCAACAGCCATTCTTACGTCCAGATCCAGCAGATGTCTCTTGACTTCATCTCTTGTAATTTCCAACCCATCCAAGGCCGCCTGGTTTACTGCCACCTCTCCTAGCGCAGTGACCTCTCCTTGTTCTATTGTGAAGACCTCCTGGAACCTCTTGTTGAGTTCTTCACACAGCTCTTTGACATTCTCTGTGTACCTGTACCAGTGTGTGTGTGTGTGTACTCACCTAGTTGTACTCACCTAGTTGTGTCTGCAGGATCGAGCATTGACTCTTGGATCGCGCCTTTCCAGCCATCGGTTGTTTACAGCAATGACTCCTGTCTCATTTCCCTATCATACCTGGTTTTAAAATTATGAATAGAGTTTGCTTCCACAACCTGTTCCTGAAATGCATTCCATTTTCCCACTACTCTCACGCTAAAAGAAAACTTCCTAACATCTCTGTGACTCATCTGAGTTTCAAGCTTCCATCCATGTCCTCTCGTTCTGTTATTATTACGTGTAACATTTCGTCTATGTCCACTCTATCAATCCCTCTGAGTATTTTATACGTTCCTATCATGTCCCCCCTCTCCCTGTGTGTGTACTCACCTAGTTGTACTCACCTAGTTGTGTTTGCGGGGGTTGAGCTCTGGCTCTTTGGTCCCGCCTCTCAACCGTCAATCAACAGGTGTACAGATTCATGAGCCTATCGGGCTCTGTCATATCTACACTTGAAACTGTGTATGGAGTCAGCCTCCACCACATCACTTCCTAGTGCATTCCATTTGTCAACCACTCTGACACTAAAAAAGTTCTTTCTAATATCTCTGTGGCTCATTTGGGCACTCAGTTTCCACCTGTGTCCCCTTGTGCGTGTTCCCCTTGTGTTAAATAGACTGTCTTTATCTACCCTATCAATCCCCTTCAGAATCTTGAATGTGGTGATCATGTCCCCCCTAACTCTTCTGTCTTCCAGCGAAGTGAGGTTTAATTCCCGTAGTCTCTCCTCGTAGCTCATAAGTCTCTCCTCGTAGCTCATGTGTGTGTGTGTGTGTGTGTGTGTGTGTGTGTGTGTGTGTGTGTGTGTGTGTGTGTGTGTGTGTGTGTGTGTGTGTGTGTGTGTGAGTGTATGTGTGTGAGTGTGTGTGTGTGTGTGTACTCACCTAGTTGTACTCACCTAGTTGTGTTTGCGGGGGTTGAGCTCTGGCTCTTTGGTCCCGCCTCTCAACCGTCAATCAACAGGTGTACAGATTCCTGAGCCTATCGGGCTCTGTCATATCTACACTTGAAACTGTGTATGGAGTCAGCCTCCACCACATCACCCCCTAATGCATTCCATTTGTCAACCACTCTGACACTAAAAAAGTTCTTTCTAATATCTCTGTGGCTCATTTGGGCACTCAGTTTCCACCTGTGTCCCCTTGTGCGTGTTCCCCTTGTGTTAAATAGACTGTCTTTATCTACCAAAGAGAAGCTACAGGTAAGGATTGACGCCCAGTATATCCTCCCCGGCCAGGATACGAACCCAGGACCGAGCGCTCGCGAAACGCCAGGCGAGTGTCCTACCACTTCGCCACAGGGACTGTTTTTGTATGTGAGTGTATGTGTGTGAGTGTGTGTGTGTGTGTGTGTATGTGAGTGTGTGTATGTGTGTGAGTGTGTGTGTACTCACCTAATTGTACTCACCTAATTGTGCTTGCGGGGGTTGAGCTCTGGCTCTTTGGTCCCGCCTCTCAACCGTCAATCAACTGGTGTACAGATTCCTGAGCCTATTGGGCTCTATCATATCTACATTTGAAACTGTGAATGGAGTCAGCCTCCACCACATCACTTCCTAATGCATTCCATTTGCTAACTACTCTGACACTGAAAAAGTTCTTTCTAACGTCTCTGTGGCTCATTTGGGTACTCAGCTTCCACCTGTGTCCCCTTGTTCGCGTCCCACCAGTGTTGAAAAGTTCGTCCTTGTTTACCCGGTCGATTCCCCTGAGGATTTTGTAGGTTGTGATCATGTCTCCCCTTACTCTTCTGTCTTCCAGTGTCGTGAGGTGCATTTCCCGCAGCCTTTCCTCATAACTCATGCCTCTTAGTTCTGGGACTAGTCTAGTAGCATACCTTTGGACTTTTTCCAGCTTCGTCTTGTGCTTGACAAGGTACGGGCTCCATGCTGGGGCCGCATACTCCAGGATTGGTCTTACATATGTGGTGTACAATATTCTGAATGATTCCTTACACAGGTTCCTGAACGCCGTTCTGATGTTAGCCAGCCTCGCATATGCCGCAGACGTTATTCTCTTTATGTGGGCTTCAGGAGACAGGTTTGGTGTGATATCAACTCCTAGATCTTTCTCTCTGTCTGTTTCAATAAGTACTTCATCTCCTATTCTGTATCCTGTGCCTGGCCTCCTGTTTCCACTGCCTAGTTTCATTACTTTGCATTTACTCGGGTTGAACTTCAACAGCCATTTGTTGGACCATTCACTCAGTCTATCCAGGTCATCTTGTAGCCTCCTACTATCATCCTCTGTTTCAATCCTCCTCATAATTTTTGCATCGTCGGCAAACATTGAGAGGAACGAATCTATACCCTCTGGGAGATCATTTACATATACCAGAAACAGTATAGGTCCGAGGACTGACCCCTGCGGGACTCCACTTGTGACGTCTCGCCAATCTGAGACTTCACCCCTCACACAGACTCGTTGTCTCCTGTTGCTTAGGTATTCCTCTATCCACCGGAGTACCTTCCCTCTCACTCCAGCCTGCATCTCCAACTTTCGCACTAGCCTCTTGTGTGGCACTGTATCAAAGGCTTTCTGACAATCCAAAAATATGCAGTCTGCCCACCCTTCTCTTTCTTGCCTTATTTTTGTTGCCTGGTCGTAGAATTCAAGTAACCCTGTGAGGCAGGACCTGCCATCCCTGAACCCATGTTGATGCTGTGTTACAAAGTTCCTTCGCTCCAGATGCTCCACTAGTTTTTTTCGCACAATCTTCTCCATCAACTTGCATCTCCATCAGACCTGCTTGAGTGACGTACACACTTCCAGGAAACTGAGGGAGACTCGCTATACGAGAGGATTAGCTCATGACCTCAGGGAATACGACGTACTTGACTGCTGTAAACCCTCTCGAAAGTGTAATATGTCTGCTCCCTGGAAAGTACAGAAAATAGACGTCGAAATTGTACCCCTCAAGGTGAAAAAGATTCATCATGAACCGGGACAATTACGGTGTTTGTATGGAAGCATGATATCTCGGTTACCAAGAGGCAACAGTTTACATGTATATTGCGACGGGTCGGTGGCGGAGGATGGCAGGGCAGGGTGTGGTGTCCTAATAAGGGATTATACGGAGTTTGGGACTGTGGACAGGATAATTGAACTCCGGCTTAGTAATTATATATCATCCACACAAGCTGAACTGCAGGCCATTCTGGCGTGTTTGGAGGAAGTACGTCATGACGACAAAAATGTTTTTGTATTTGTCGATAGCCGAGGAGCACTGGAGTCCTTAAACAGTAGAAACCCAGTCTTCATGTCTATAGTGGAGGACTGTAAGAGAAGAATAACTGAGATACAGCTGAAAGGTTATAGTGTGAAATTCATGTGGATTCCATCTCATGTTGGAATAGTGCTCAACGAGGTGGCGGATGACTTGGCCAAACGTGCCACATCAAAACCACAAGTTGACATTGAATGTGAATTCACAATGAGACAAATAAGAAGCAAAATCAGAAATATTCAGGCACAGGCGGGAGTGGAGAGGAGAGAGATAATGTATGAGAGTAGTCAAACCATGCAACACTACATGTATGTGAGTCAAAACACCCATTTCACTTATGGTAAAAGGAGAAATGCTTGGAGTGACTCTGTGTACATGCGGCTCAGGCTTGGGTACAAATATTACTGGGAATATGGGATAGATGTTCATGGTAATGACACGAAGTGTAAACTATGTGGCATGTTAAGGTCTCACACCCTTGCCCATTATATTCTTGATTGTCCGTTGATTAGTGTATATAGAAACACTGAGATAAGGACTGTTCCTGAACAAATAGCCTGGATGTGTCACAACGGAAAGGTTGATGATATTCTTGAGAGATATAAGAATTTTGCACCAAGATTGTAATATTTTGTTGAATTATCTGCAGGTGTCTTGCAAATTGTCTATACAGTATACCTAGGTCATAAAAGTATTTGTGTGTACGTCTGA